>NC_056750.1:435538741-435688741 GCF_019279795.1 Protopterus annectens | reverse complement strand
ACATTTGTCTATTGACTTCATATACTGCAGGGAACCCATGCTACTTCACAAATTGTTGTAGTCTGCACATTCTACATTTGTCTGGCCAGTGGTTCCTCCTTCCCCTTATATGTGGGCCTTTGTCCTGCTCTGCTCCAGCTCCAGGCTTTGTCCACAGTTGCTGCTGTATGTGGTTGTAGTTATGGTAAGATTGGGGTAGAAGTTGTAACACCACACACAGAGTTACAGACTTCACACCAGTTTTACAGGTTGTCCAGCATTGTGCCCCATGCATCTGCTGCGGTCCTAAGATGGTTTGTGCTGCACTGTTATTATAAGGCTACATGTTGGCTATACCTCTCATACTGTTACAGCCAGACATCTGGACAGGACCATATATAACAGTAGGACACAGGCCCAAACATGGGGACAGGATCTTAATATTGCTCTTACAAACATAGACAGTAGGTAGATTGGTTTCATATTACCTTGCATTTTCTTTTGGGTAGGAAGTCTGCATCTCAACTGTCCGTAATTTATGTTTTCACATCAACCTTTATTGTTTTGCCAGTAGTTTGCCAGAGAAATGCAATGTTATGATTCACAGAACAGATATAGGAGGCATACGTGTGGACATTCTGCAAAACCCTTTCATTCGTGGGGTATGGATGGTGCCCACTGACTTGTCAGTACTAACATAGTTACGTGACAGCTTTTATAACCTGGCACTAAACTGACTTGTCACAACTTGCTGTTGTACTAAGCACCATCTAGGTTACTCAGAGCTGCTTACTGTCTGTATCTGTGGCTCCCTGTCCCTCCATTATCTTTGGCTTTGTCCACCTTTCCTGCATTAACAAATACTGACATCTGGGCATCTGTAGAATTCCTACCATAGGTGTACCTCACATGAAAAACAGTAGGTGCAGCCAGTCTCGAACCATGGACCCTATCAACCACAGTAACATACTTAGCCCACTAAGCCATGACAGCCATCAGTCAGTGCAGTCTACATCCTGAAAATGAAAACCAGTAGATGGTAAATAACTCCTTTATTCACCAGATGGATTCAGTTAAGCGCTTTCATCCCTAATTTACATCAAGGGACTTCTTCAGAACTAAATCACAATACTAAAAACACACCTAAAATAGTCACATAAATTAATTTTCCAACCAATCAGAGAGTTAAAAGTACATACCCAAAGCTTAACCCTTAAAATGCTGAATTTTTAAAAGGCAAGAAATACTAGAAAATTAATTTAACCCTGAATACAAAGGCATTACAACACAACTGCCATTTTAATTCGCAGAGTTCAAGATGTTCGGGTAACATTCTACCTTGAGGGTCTGGTGTTAGTTGCTGTATAATTCTTCTTCTTCTTTCGGCTTTTTCCCGGTTAGGGGTCGCCACAGCGGATCACCATGTCCGCACATTAATTGGCAGTGAAGTTTTACAGTGTCGAGTTGCCAGCCCGGCGCCCAACCTTCCACAGAAGGCACGCACACATGCACACCTAGAGCCAATTTAGAGTGTCCAATCCACCTGCAGCATGTCTTTGGGATGTGGGAGGAAACTGGAGCACCCGGAGGAAACCCACGCGACCACAGGGAGGACATGCAGACACCGCACAGAAGGCACCCCAGCCGAGGATCGAACCGGAGAACCTCTTGCTGTGAGGCGGCAATGCTAACCACTGCACCACCGTGGCTGCCCTGTTAGTTGCTGTATAATTAAAAAAAACAAAATTCATGCCCACTACACTCCATTATATGTTTACTCAGAGCATTGGTTTGTTTTCCTTTTTTAATGTCTGCAAGGTGTTCATACATCCTGTCATGTAAATGCCAAGATGTCTTTCCAGTGTAGAATACTGGACATGTCATGCACTTTGCTAAGTAAACTACATTAGTGGACTGACAATTAAAATGATCATTAATAAATAGCCTAAAATCCCTTGGCACCTGTTGTAAGAATGTGTGAACATAATGTACACATTCCACATTTGAAATTACCAGGGGGGCCTATTTCCACACAAATGTACCATATTGGTAGACTCCAATAGTTTTTTCATGATCTATCTTTTCTATACTCTATATTGGGTCTTGCTCCCATTCATTTATTGTTAAGAAGAGTGACTTACCTTGTCCCCGCAGCAGTTGAAAGGACAGTGCTTCAGGGCTGACTCTGTTGGATGCATGCGGTACACAGTCTATACATGGTAAGGTACAGGTAGTGTGATGAGGCTGGCATTCTTTTTACTATGCATGTGAGTTGGAGTGAGGTGTCCGTCCCTAGGTTGGCAGTGCATGGGCTATGCATTACCTTTTTGCCAAGGCCAGGGCATACTGGACATGCCTACATCTGCCTACAGGGACAGGCTCAGGGGGTTCCTTGTCCGAGTCCCCCTGTGCCTGTGGGGACCTTGGCATGGGTGGATGGCTGTGTGTCCCTTCCCTGTGATGTTCCTGCTGCAGCTGTTTACACAGGATCATATTGTGTAGCATAGCACATGGTATGTACATATGTGTACATGTGGCTGGAGAGTACTGCAGAGCTCCACCGGATATGTCAAGGCACCAGAACCGTGACTTGAGCAGCCCAAACACATGCTCTATTGTGTTCCTAGTTTGTGCATGTGCCTCATTATGGCACTTTTCAGTCTGTATGTGCATTTCTAATGGGTGTCATCATCCACAGTTCCAGTGCGTAGCCAGTATCCCCAGTAGATGGCTATATGGGATGTCCCCCTGGCAAATGTCTGGTACAGGTCTGATGCATGCCATACATGGGAGTCAGTCATGATAACAAATTCATGATAATACCTTGGGCGTTGCACATGAACTGGCAGTTCATGGAATGATACTCTTTGCGGTTGATATAAACTCTACCCTCCTCACTGGGTGGTGCTTTGATGTGCACATGAGTACAGTCTATGGCACCCAGTAAATCCGGGTAGTGTACTACATGGTGGAAGAGATGCATATTGCTGGTCCTCTCCGCAGGGGTGCGGGGTAAATAAATGTGCTCAATGGCACGTGTTAGTAGGACACCCAGGAACTGATGGAGTACCCTGGATGCGGATGCCTATGAGACCCCCATCATGTCCCCAGTAGGTCTTTGGAAAGTACCTGCAGCTAGTATTCTTAAGGCTACACATACCTTTGTTTCCACTGGGATGGGTTCCCCTCTGTTGGCTCTGGGTCTGAGGTAAGGGCGGCAGAGCTTGGTGAGTTCCTGTAGTATGTCCCTGTCCACCCTGTTGCGCTCTACTATCTCCAGCTCATGTAGCCCCTGAAAGGTTACCCTGGGCCTAAACACTCTTCTCCTCCTCAGTCTGGGCCTATTGTCAGCATCATCACTGACCTCAGCCTGTAGCGCATACAGATGTAGCAGAGCAGCAGCAGCCCCTATCATTTTGTCAGTTAAAATTCCCAAGTGTGTACTCCAATGGTGCAGAGTGTGTGGGAAAAAGCAGATTGCAGGGCATATGCATACTTTATACTGGTGTGCTGCAGATGCAGCCTGTGTGATTGGCTGAGTATGATACATTCCACCTGCCAAGTATATCATTGGGGGCTTGAATGGGCCAGTGTCAGTGGAACAGAGCTTATCAGACATTTATAGTTGATGGTTTCCCAGGCTATTTCCTTTCATTTATTTTTTATTGCTTCCACTGCTAAGCACTGCGGCATGCTGTGCAAACCCGTGGAGCTAGTGTAAACACTGCTCAGCAGTTTGGACCCTCCTCTGTACATGGGCACACTTAGCTTTTCTTTAAACAGCAAAAACACACGCCGCAGAGCTAAACATAGCTGAGTAGCCTCAGACTCACCCCCCCCCCCGCTTAGCTATGCTTAGCTGAGCACAAACATGTGCTGCTATGCTCTAATCCACTTCACTTTGAAATACAGTGACACACACCCTTTTGATGTCAGCTGTCTGTTATGCCTACACCAACACAGTTCTAGCCCAATGACGATTAGTACCTATGGACATGGTGGCCCTTTTTGCTATTCAATAACCCTGCCTCGTTTACATACACCTAATTGCATATACCCTGGATACTGCACTAAATCAGGGCCTATCTCCTTAGCAACCACTGTAACCTGCCATTGTATGACTCTGCATGCTGGGCACTATAATGCAATACCTTTGCAGAGCTTTAAATGTCATATTTTACACTTTTTATTTATTTAATTTTTTTGCCAAATGGCATGTTTGCGGGTTGCTGCATGCCGCATAAATATGGATATGTATTAATTTTTCATATATTGCCTTAGTTTTTTAACTCAGTGTCCATAGTTTTGGCCATTTGCATGCCTACTGTGCAATATACACCCTTTTATTTGGGCTGTTACAGCCTCTGTTTAAAGTTTACACTCCGGTACACATTCTGTAACCACGTACATTTTTTTATGCTGACACAGCACCTACATGGGTGCCTTTCTGCTTGCTGAATTGCAAAATCACCTCATTTGCATGGTTTTTACCAGCATATGAGGCGAGTTGCATTCTGTGGACACCTCCATGTCCACACAGTGTCCATATGCTCGTGCACACCCCCAAGCTCTGTTTTCTGGATCACTCGGCAGCCATATTCCATGTTCGGGCCGTAACACTATTCCTACATGGAGAATTGCTCCACATAGGCTTTATTGAATTACCCCTACTGTTTAAAAGTGTTAAATATTTTGTTTATATTTTTCTAGTATAGCATACATTCTGTATGAGGGCACACCTCTTCAACAAATTAAGTAGTGTATTGCGAGTATGGATATAATTCACTAGCAACTTCATATGGCATGCATTTTATCATCAGTTTCTAATGTGAGTGCTTAGATGAAGACCTGTAATACATCTTCAAATTCAAAAGAATTCTTTCTAAGATCAACTGAATTCTGAAGTAGAGATTAAAGTAATAAAACGTATACCATTTTTTGGTGATTCTGTTTTGAGATGAAGTGATGTTACTATTTCCAGTATTGTTAATGAAAAGCCTTTTAAGATAGGTAACAGCAGACCTTCGTCAATGTAAAATTAGATAGTATTCTGTTGTAAACAGCAAGAGTTTACTTTGATTTTTCACCATTTTTTTATTCTTCAGTGCATCAATGAGTCAGAAGAGCTGCTGAAATTTAAACAGAATATTTTATGTTACTTATATTTAATATTTTGTATACTAAATATATGCAGTGTGGTGGTGGTGCTGCAGTAGCATTGTCGCCTCACAGTAAGACGTTGTCCTGTTCGATTCTCAACTAGAGTGTCTTCTGTGTGTAGACATGCGTGAATGGGCGTACCTTCGTTGAAGGTTATGCATCAGGGCCGGCAACTCGGCACGTAAAAATCTACTGCCAATCATTAGCAGACCGGAGTTCTGCTGTGGCGACCCCTAACCGGGAAAAGCCAAAAGACACAACAACATACTAAATATATGCAGTACCAGATTTCAAAAGAATTTATACTACCCCAAGCTTTCCTAGCTTACCTGATTCCAAAGGATGGCCTCTGCAATTTTTCAAGTGGCATAGGCTAACAAGAAATCTTGGAAGTCTACTCCCAATTGTTAAAACCCAGTGCTCATCACTATCTCAAACAATGGAGTAAGTACATATTGTTGTAGCATACCAATGTATATTTACAATGCAAAGGAGTAACCCATTGACTTCAGTGGACCAGTCTGGCATAGATCTTAACGTTCCTGCATATATCTTAATTTTCCTGGTAAGTCAACAGTGTAATTTCTGGCATAGCATGGAAAAACTCCCATATACCTGCACTACATTCAGACATGCCAATGGGGCATCCCATATTGGCAAAGTTGCATTTCAGTGTCATATGTGAAGTCAGCATGCATGTACAGTGGCTTCCTACAAAACTGTGGCTCTAGAGACACATGGGCCAACCTTACAACAAAAATATAGATGTACTATGGTTGCAATACACATGGGAACACACAGCATGTCACCTGTGTATTCCCAGCCATAGTAATATAGTCATTCTATCCAACATATTCTGACTATGCCAGAACTTCTGTATCACCATTAACCTAAGCTGGACTATGTAATGCATGGGTAATGTGACAAATTAGAATGTAGGATAATGTGACTCATTAACATACAATGTTTCTTAAGCGATTTACCCATAGATCATGCAGAGTGCCTTATGTGGACAGGAGATCATGTAGACTCTGGTGTTACTCAAGCATAAGACACCTCCTGACTGATGTAATTCAAGGTTCATTATATGACTGTGTGGTGGAAAAGGCACTCTGAAATGCTGCCACACTGTTTTGGAACATCGCCTGGGAGTGTAAAATGATTTTTTAAAGGGGCAACCTGCTTAATCAATTATCTATTT
Source organism: Protopterus annectens (assembly GCF_019279795.1). Classification (NCBI taxonomy): domain Eukaryota; kingdom Metazoa; phylum Chordata; order Ceratodontiformes; family Protopteridae; genus Protopterus; species Protopterus annectens. The sequence continues at coordinate 435,682,401 of NC_056750.1, read as the reverse complement.
TGTGTACTTCTCTGAACAGTTGCTGTTTTGGGGAATTCACACTAAATTGTATGATCAGTGGAGAAAATATTTCATATTAAAACAGAAAAAAAACATACTTGAATACTGTTGCAATAAAACTATACAAAGTGATGAGATATGCAGACCATTTTCCAAACACAGTAATACCTTCTATGATGGACATTACTGGGGAATAACAGAAAATCCAAAGGCACTGTGGCCTTCCCATTGGGCCTAAGATTGCCTCAGGGCAGTCCATTATTCTTCAGTAATGCCAACTTCTTCTTCTTCTGGCTTTTCCCGGTTCGGGATCGCCACAGCGGATCACCTGTCTGCTCATGATTGGCAGTGGAGTTTTACAGTGTCGAGTTGCCAGCCCGGTGCCCAACCTTCCATAGGAATGGCACACACACGCACTCACACCTAGGGCCAATTTACAGTGTCCAATCCACCTGCAGCATGTCTTTGGGATGTGGGAGGAAACCGGAGCACCTGGAGGAAAGCCACACGACCACAGGGAGGACATGCAGATTCTGCACAGAAGGCACCCCAGCCGGGGATCGAACCGGTGAACCTCTTGCTGTGAGGCAACAATGCTAACCACTGCACCACCGTGGCCGCCGTTCAGTAATGCCAACTATGTCAGATATTATTGCCAACATTTTTCTTGATAGTAAATTATGAATTCTCTTGCTGTTTGCTTTAAAGCTCTTTCTGCCATTCCAGAAGGCGAACCATTTGTGTCTGCAAACTGTAGAGCTAATGTTATGGGACGGAACATGTGGACAACTGAGCAGCAACACAAAGAAAACAAATACCACTGTGCACAACCAGTGATGACATCTCAAAATAGACATAACAGTTCCACAGACATACAGCATAATTGTATAGATGTAATACCTGGTGTCTCAGCAGCTACTGAAGTACCATCTTATATGGACAGCCTATTGATGTTTGATGGTGCAGAAGTATAGCAACTGGCTGTGGTGAATGTACTCAGTGCAAAGAAAAATGTAGGTTGGACAATTACTCATTACAGCATGCCCTGCCCCGTGAGTACTGATCACACAGCAGCTGAAAATTGTAGCAAGAATATGCAGTCAGCTAAATAAAGGTTGACCACATGTAATGGTTCTTTCACAGACACACACACACACACACACACACACACACACACACACACACACACACACACACACACACATTTACCAACTAAATATCCCTATGGGATCAAGCCATTTTCAAAATGACTTCTTAGGCACATACTTTCCAAGTGGAAGCATCACACAGATTCTGGGAACATGATGTTTTTCTCTTTGGATAAGGCTGCTAACACCTCATATGAACTAACAATGGTGGGATTGCAGTCTCTTATTATTCACAAAGTTTTTTTTTTTTGAAAGGTCTTCTGTAGAATTTATGGCTACATTTGTGCAGATCATGGCTCTGAGTACATGTGGTAGGTGCACAATCTCAAACTGTTCTATGAAAGCATAATATTTGGTAGGTGTTTGTAGGAACTTTCCATATTTCAAAGCCTCATGATATATGATAGCCATGACCTGATTGAAACTTTAGGAGATAGCAGTCTGGGACACTCTGGCCATGTCTCCCATATGTGTCGAAATGTCTAAGATGCCAGTACTTGCAATGACAGGCATACTTCAGTGAGCACAGGGGCTGGGTTCCACCGCAGGCTCTGTGGACTGATGTGACATGCTTGCATATTTTGCACGCAGCCTCCACCAGCTCCCTTTCTAGGTGGAATTCATCTTTGACCTCCCAGAGAGACAACATTATCCAGCCTCACACTTCTGTGATTCTGGCTGACCAACAGGTTGTATTACCTTTCCAGCTACAGCATACTTACCTGATGTAGTAAAACAGACTCAGCTGACATTATCCTCTTTTGCTAAATCTCTGGAATGTAAAAAAATATCTGGAATGCTTTGCCACTCTTTGCATTCGCATTTTAATATTTTAGCGTGCTTTCATTGTGTTTTTGGATCACATGTAGGACACAAATGTTTGATGAGAGTTTTTACATTCAAAATCCACATGTGTTCTTTCAGAATTGCCCCTAGTTTTGCATGGTAACCATTTGAAATGTCAGGCCCTGCTACAGTGAGTCCTGAAACACACAGACTAATTGCTAAAAGAATGGACTTATATATATATTACGTCTAATGGCCATTTCCTGGAATATTCCCATTTCTCTGATGTATGGTGATTTCTAATTTTGTACATGTGTTTTGGGGAGTTGCCCCCCACCTGTGGGAAACTTTGCAAAAAAGAAGTTTAAATGAGAAGAGCAACATCTGAGATTCACTCTTCTCCTATAGTTTCAGTCTTTTTTTTCTGTGTGTCAGCAGCCGGCATTTTAATAGGGAGCCATTTTGCACTTGTTCACAACTTTGGCAGAGCATGTTGTATAAATTACTTTGTAATCTGGTGCCTCAGAAAAGCATTTTATATTGCTGATAGTTTCAAAGAAACTATTAAATAAACTTGACAGAAGCACTGTAATGTATTTTTAATCACAATACTCAGTCAAATGTTCATTTTTGAGCCTTCTAGTATAAAGAATCCAGTAAGGCACTTGGAAGGGCAACCAATAATCCTTAAAAGTAGATCTGTAATAAGTGCATCTGATGCAGTTTGAATCTAAACGAAAACACAGTGTATTGTTAAGCATTCATGCTGTGCATTGTATGGTGTTTGTTTCTATGTGTTTGCCGTTTTTTTTATTAAAGATCTACTTTTAAGGATTATTGGTTGCCCTTCCAAGTGCCTTACTGGATTATTTGTGTTTTTTGTGTTTTGGGCACTTATTTCCATTTTGTTTTGTGAGATTTCTAGTATAAACAGTAAAAATGAACCCAGAGCCACCTGTAATGGAAAAATGAAAGAGAGTAAAGCAAATAGCTTTTAAATATATTTTAGAAAAGTACAGTTGCATAGCCCATAAATCAAACATATGTCTAATATTGTTGTAAAGATCTTGCCTGATAAACTGCATGACTTGCCAATGTATACAATTCTCCATAACAAAATGACAGTCAATGCACACCAAAAAATATTAACAGAGCCAAACAGCAAAGGGTAGCTGCCAGTTAATGTATTTATTGTAGACAGACTCTCAAGGCCATCACACTAATGAAAAGACCACAAATATCTCCAAAAGTCCAAGAATCATGTGAAAAGAAGCAGAGTCACATTGAAAACTTCACCATTTCACTCCAGGGCCACATCTTCTAACCCCTTTTCTGTGAGTTACTCCTTTCTTTCTCCAGGATTATTTCCACATCCATTATTGCATTCATATTGACTGACTGCTATTGCCCAGATTATCACCTTAGATTCTGATTGGGTTCTTACATATTTGAAGATTCCTGTGGCTATGCCAAAAAGACTTGAATGAGATTGTGTTTTCAAACTACTGGAATAAGCACTATTACTGGCAGTAGAAAAAGACTGATTGCTAGGGGTCCCAACACCACTATGTAATTTTATTTTTTTCTAAAAGCTTTTTAACTCTTATTGGCTTTAAGCATTTTTCCCATTACCAGTTGTTGTGAGGTCCATTTGATATATAAAGCACAAGCCTCTGTAATAACCAATCAGTCCATGAATATTTTGATGCAAATTGCCAGTAATATTGCAATTAAAACTACTCTAGAGTGTTATCCACTTTACTCAAGTGTCCTTGAAACTGTAAACAACATAATATGTTTATTTGAGGATGTTCCTACTATTAATGCTACAGATTTTATAACAAGTACCACAGTCTCTGTCTACCTGTATTTTATTAACAGTGCTGGGCAGTGGTGTGGGTATTGTAAATAGACTTAAATATATTTCAGAAAAGTACAGTTACATAGCCTGTACTCAAGCATATGTGTAATATCTTTGTAAAGATCTTGGCAGATAAACTGCATGTCTTGCCAGTGTATACAGTTAGCTTTTTCTTTCCTCCCTTTTATTTTTCTATTACAGATAGCTCTGAGTTTCCCTAGTGACTGGCCAGTTACAAACATGGTTAAGTAAAAGGTAATAGTCCACTTCTTCACTATACATCTGGTCATAGATCAATATTAGTGATTATATTCCAATGATTTTTTTGTATTACTGAGATATATGCAATAAATTCTCTCTTTAATATTGAGGTTGTAACAACAATAAACAGATTAATACTGTAGTCTCTCTTCATTTTGAAATGCCCCATTCATGCTTTTGAGTATATACTCATGGCATACAGTTTACTTATTGCTATGCCAACCAGCTAAAGGACTGAAGTGTATTGCTGCATATACAGGTTAGATTATTGTCATGTACTAGTGATATTTACTCAGTTGTTCTGGTAGCTGTCTTTTTTTACAAATAACATTGTAGTCTTTCAGCTGTCTACCTCCCAAGTCAACCCACCATTCCTATTGTTCCCTTCCTATAAAATTCACCTCTCCTTTTAGCCTGACATATTTCTTTATCCTCTCAGCCAGTATATCTCTATTATTCCTCTTTACCTTGGTTCTACGTTTTCATTACTAAAACTTAACTATTTACATATTTTCAGACCTCCCTTTTTACTTTTTTTTCCCTTTGATTTCCTAACCAGTCTTAGTTACTTTCTTTTTGTTTCATGGGAGCCGGAACCATAGAGCCAGGAGGAAGGTGATCCCCCCACTTTTACAGCTGCAAGACTTGTTGGAAAAAATTAATGAAGTGGAGTTTTCACGCTAACGTGGATTTCTGCACGGAAGTTAAACTAACTAAACTAGCTGTTCTTGTTCTCTTACTGCTCTTTGTTACAGGCGGTATGCTGCTGCTGTTCTGTTGGTGTTGCCAGAGTCATGCTGGTAAGGAGAGTTTTGTTCTTTTATTTGCAGAAGTTATGTTGCCCCCATATGTGTGTGTGTGTGTGTGTGTGTGTGTGTGTGTGTGTGTGTGTGTGTGTGTGTGTGTGTGTGTGTGTGTGTGTGTGTTTGCATAAAATGCCCTGGTTAGGTATACCTGGTGGTTAGTGTCACTTAGGCTCAAACAAGAGCCTAAATTCTCTACCCATACCACCACTTGTGATTCAGGGAGTTGAGTCCATAGCTCTCAACTGTCCAGATTTTCACAGAATATTTGGTTCATATTTTTGGTCTGTTCTTCTTAAAATTTGTGGTTTTCTGGCAAATCAGTGAGAACTGAATTCAGTAAATAATGATAGCCCTTTAAGTTTCAGTCTTCCTATCTTTCAGGAAACACATGGTAAAATAAAATTTTAGCAACTTTCTAAGATTATACAAGGGATATTTAGAATGTATCCCTGCTTTTGGGCCTCCCCCCAATAAATTTTGGCTTTTTCCAGATTTCTTCAACTGCAAAGTTGAGAGATTTAGTTGAGTGTCAAGTGAATTTTATACGGAGCTGACAGCTTCAGGGGAAGAGATGCTTAGTGCTACTTATGCTAAGCTGTTTGCATTGTTAGTAGCACAACAGGTAGTATACTTGCATTTGATGCAGAAGGCTGTGGGTTCTACTCCCACAGTATACAGATGGATCACTAATACTGTAATGTGTTGTACTTTAAAGGGAGTGGATGCTGCAGTCCTATGAATGCCTTCCTTTGGAGGAGTTACCTAGTAACTATATTTCTGTTATCAGTTTGCCATCCATTCCCCATTGCAAAATTACTAGCTTATAATTTTTTTAATGTAACATAGGCAATTTATTCTTCAAGGGCAACAGACACTTTATTTATAGATGAAACAATGAAATATAAAGTTGTTTGCTAGCAGCAACCTCTTCAGTAGTTACAGATCCCTTTAATGTGGACTTGTTTAGATGACTTACTTCTGCAGAGATTTTGCAGATTTACTGATATTGGTGGATTGTAATGACAGAAGTATGAGTGGCCTTTTATGGTTGAAATTTTCTGAAATGGGTAGTTTTTTCATTATTGGTTCATACATTTTGTTCCATTGCTTGCTAGAAGACTGTTCCAAACTACAAATTTAAAACACATTTTAACAAGTGGTGCTGTATTATAAAATGAATAGCATTTAATACAATCAGGAAGGTGAATCAAAGAATGCATACATGTATGCTTGCTCACAGGATGTAGGAGATCAAAATAGGGGAAGAGACCAGTTACCAATGGAGTCCCCCAGGTTTGGTGCTGATACTTTTTCTGTTTGGCATATACATCTCAAAAGCAGAAGGAAATACCAAAGAGCTTTGGCCAACTAAGTTTGTGATGACTGCAAGCTAGGAGCAGTTATTGAATCCCCAAATGACTTAGCCATCATACAGGAAGGTTTGTCCCAAACAATAACTGGTGCCAGAATCATGAATTGAAACTAAAGTCCAAGAAATACATTATCGTATCCTATGGGAAGTCATCTACTCCAGGGAACTGCCAAATTGACAATGCCCCCTGAGAACTGACCCAGTTGTTTAGCATTTGGGAACTTGTGTGTACAGTGACCTACCATTTGACCATCACATGCCCAGAGTCATAAGAAAGTCTTTCTATATTGCACAGCTTATAAACAAATTAATTTTGACTTGATCTAGAGATGTTATTGTCCCCTTTTACAGAGCCCTCGTTAAGTCAATCATTTTGTATAATGCCCACTTTAGCATGTATCTGTCCAGACCCATGCAACAACTGGAATACCCACAGAGATAGCTTACTAAAAGGATACAAGTCCTAAACAATAGGTCTTGCATGGACTACCTCAAAGATTTGTCACTATACTTAATATCCTACAGAGTGCTTAGAGGTGACATGTCTGGCATACAAGGCATCCTCTGATCTAATACAGACAGACCTATTGAACATCAGTAAGTCAAATGGCATCAGAAATACTCAGTTCAGGTATCTAAACTGAATGTTGTGGAGAGATGGATATATATCAGAGAGGCTACCACTGTTCCAGAACAGACTATCCATTCAAGTAAAACAAAGCTCAGCCCTGTCCATATTCATAGGTTCATAGGTTCATACTAGGCTATCTGCCCTAGGGCATTTATAAGCCTAGCCAGAGTGTGTATGGCTTTCGCCATCCATTTTAAATTAATTTTGCTATGCCCTTTTTCGAGGTTAGTATACTGTGCTTCTGTCTAACAGTGACACAGAAGTGATACCCGGGATAAACCTACGATCTCCCATCCACTCATCAAGATTCCTCTTGAAGATAGTCAATGAGGGACTCTGCCTAACCTGGACTGGGATTTTATTCCAGAGTGAAGGGAGCCTTTGGGTTATGAATCTGTCCCTCCAGCATGTCCTATTTATTTCAGTGCTGAGGTTTAAGTCCCTCGAGCGCGTAGCTCGATGGGATTTGGATTTTCCGAGGTGCAGCATGTCCATTAATTCCGGGTTGGACATGGCTTTATACATCAGGCACAGATCGCCTCTGAGCAGGCGGTATGCCACTGAGTAGAGCTGGAGTTTCTTTAACCGGGCAGCATACGGCATCTGTTTGAGCCCCTTGATCCTCTTGGTGACCTTTTGGGGTCTTTCCAGTTGCTGCAGGTGTCTGGTAAGGTACATCCCAAAAGGGGCATTGTACTCAATTATGGGCCTGATGAGGGATGAGTAAAGAGGCACGATGACCTCCCCTGATCTAGATGTGAATCCCTTCATGATTAGGTGGGCTGTATAAAATGTTTTTCTAACCACTTTGGCCACGTGGTTGTCAAATGAGAGATTGCTATCAACTTGGGTCCCCAGGTCCCTAATTACTTCTTCTATACTTAATGGATTACCACCTATGTGGTAATTTGTGGGCACTTTGTTTTTGCCAAAGGGGATGACTATACACTTTTTGGCATTCAGCTTGAGGCCATGGCTCTGGCACCAGTTGTCTGTTCCTATGAGGCCCTTTTGGAGGATGCTTGTGTCGGCTGGAGAGTCTATTATGGTGCCCAGTTTGCAGTCATCTGCGAACTTGGTCAGCCACAGTCCTTCCATGTTGGCCTGTACCTCCGAGAAATATATACCGAACAAGAGAGGTCCCAAGACTAAGCCTTGTGGGATGCCACTTGTAACCGGTTTGGAGTCTGACATGGCTCCAGCTATTCTAACCATGTGGGTTCTGTCCTTGAGCCAGTTTGCAACCCATCTAGTGACATAGGGGTTTATATTTAAGCTGGTGAGCTTATCTATAATGCCAGAGTGGGGTATTGTATCGAAGGCTTTTGCGAGGTCCAGGTAGGCTGTGTGGACCACCTTCCCCTTGTCAATGGCCTTGGTGACTGTTTCAAAGAAATCGACCAGGTTTAAGAGGCAGGATCTGCCCTTAACAAAGCCAAACTGGGTAGGATCCAGTGTCTGTAGGTCCCCAGTATCTTTATTTATAAGGTCCATGATGATCCTTTCCATAGCTTTGCAGACCAAGCTAGTGAGACTTATGGGGTGATAGTTTCCAGGATCCGTTGAGGCACCACCTTTGTGGAGAGGGACCACTGTTGCTGTACGCCACTCTTTGGGTACATATCCTGTAGTAAGGCTGAGATTGAACAGTAGTTTTAGGTTTGGGTTTAGCTCTTCTTGGAGTTCATGTAGGACGCAGCCCGGGACACCGTCTGGTCCCATTGATGCTGTGTTTTTGCTTTGGAGAGGGCAGCTCTTACCTGAGCATCTGAGATGTCAGGGGGGGAGCACTCTGCTGGGATAGATATTAGCCCTTTGGTGGGGAGGGGGAGTTTGCTGAACCTGTCAGCTAGGATGTTGGTAATGTCTGTGGGTTCGGTGTATTTTTTGTCATTTTGGACTAATTCTGAGCATATCTGGGAATTCCCACCCAGGTTCCTAACATAACTAAAGAAAGCCTTGTGATTATCCTTAGTGTCCTGTGCAATTTTTCTCTCGAAGCTGGCCTTAGACAATTTTATGAGTGCCCGTAGTTTTTTGCTAATACTGATCAGAGATGCCTTCCCTTTTGGGATTTTGCTCTGTCATGTAGTAGCTTCCTCCTTCTATTGTATAGTTTGTTTATGGCTGGGGTCCACCAGACAGGACATCTGCCTTTGGAGGATTGGGTCTTGGTTTTATTTGGGATTGCATGATCCATGCATTCCTGAAGGTGTTCATAGAATGCATTTATAAAGGATTTTGTGGTCTGGGCAGATATCCACAGGCCCGGGGCTTTGAAGGATTCCACCTCGGTTTTGAGGAGTGTGAAATTTGCTTTAGAGAAGTTTTTCACTGTGGTTTTCTGGGCATGGGGTGGGGTCGGGATGTGAATATCCAGTGAAATTAGTTTATGGTCTGATCTTACCAGTGAGGGATACAATTCTGGTCTGGAGCATAGAGTCCCCATGTTGGTGATGATCAGGTCCAGTATGTTTTCCCTCTTGTGGGAGTGGTAACAAGTTGTTCCATAGCATTTGAGTTTATAAATTCTAGGAACCTTTGGGCTAGGGTGTTGGAGCTAGAGTAATGCTCCCAGTCTATGGTTGGGTAGTTGAAGTCACCCAATATAATGGTGTTTGGAGAGACCTTCATATTTTCCAGTGTTCTCAGGAAGGCCGAGTGGGGTTCCTGGGTTTGGGAGGGTGGTCTGTAGCAGGCTATAAACTGGAAGGCAGTTTTACCCACTGTTATTTGCACATGGATAGTCTCTGATGCTTCGTGCTGTGCCACCAACCTGGAGGTGTGGGTATCTTTGACGAATATTGATTCTCCCCTCCTTTGTGGTTCGGTCCAAGTTTTGGGGCCGAAAAGCATGGTATGAGGTATAACCTGGTAGTGCTGGGGTGCTCTCGAGAGCCTTGAACCAGGTTTCTGTTACTGCACAGATATCGATGTTCTCCATGCTAAGGAGAGTTTCGAGTGCATCTTGAGGTTTAGACTTCTGGCGTTGAGTAGCATTACTCTTAGTTTCTTATCCCTTGTGATACCTATGGAGGTGGGTTTGTCTTTTGAGCCTTGCCTAAAAAAGGCACTATGGGGGTAGCAAGAGCCTTTGCCAATATCCAAAAGCCCAGGGGTGACAGGTGCAAGCCATCCCTAGTGAAGCATCGTGGCTTGTCGAGCATGTCATCCCAGGCTGACAGGCATTGGATCCCCTTTGAATGACACCAATACTTAAGCCAATTGTTGAAATTGATAATCTTGTCTTCATACTGTGGCATCATTCTTGGTGAGGGCAAGATGCTACTCAAGGTCAGGGTCATACCGGCCTGGGCTACATGCTCAGAGAGCTCCTCTATGTCTCTTTTCATGTAGTCCAGGGAGGTACGTCTCAGGTCATTCACACCAGCATGGACAATGACTGAGTCATATTTGTACTTGCCTTGGAGTGACCTGAGTGCTTGTGTTATGTGGCGGATCCTAACGCCCGATAGGCAGCTCACCGTGACCTTCTCCTTGTTCAGCCTGGTGAGTGGGACGTCAGTGTGCCTGATGATAGAGTCACCTATTACAAGTGTATCAGGTGTGTTGTTTAGCCTTAAGGGCTGTGACTGTTCGGCACACTGGCTTTGTGAGCTATGTGTTGCACGTGTTTTGTTTTGGGGTAGCGGTTGCTTGGGTGTCTGCCTTGGAGGTCTCTGCTGCTTAGGCAGATTTTTATTTAGAGCCTCCAAGTATGGTTTTGTGTGTTTATGTGTTTGGTTTGCTGTCGTGGTAGGTCTATGTGAGACTGGAATTGTAGTGAGTGTGGTTTCCTTCTCCTCCTGACTGGTTACGCCAGTACTGAGTTGAGAGAGCTTAGCCTCCAGTTTGGCTATATGGTTGCATCTCTCACATGTGTTGGAATTTGTTGGGAGGAGGAGAGGGTTGTCTGTGTACATTAGGCAGTTGTAACATTGCCTCAAGATTCCCAGGTTCACCAGCTGGACCGGAGAGGAGATTGACAACTGACCTTTGGACATGCTAGAATAGTATTGGGAATTCCTTTATAATTGAAAAAAGGGCCAATGGGGAACAAGTTACTCAAGGGGAGTTTGTGAGGGTGTAGTGCTTTTAATTTTTTAGTGCTGACTTATATAATTGCTTTAGTGAGCAAGTGCTAGGCTTTAGCGTAGGAATAGGGTGTTTATTATGAGAACTAGATCAGTTCCAAGGCTCAAACCCAAATAAGCGGCGCTGCTCGATGCCGCGCTATGCACAAAATCACACAAAGCCACACTACAGCGGGTTTTATACAGGCAGACTTGAAAGAGCTAGAAATTGGCCCAAAACAGCCAACAGACTACCAGATTCCTGTGCTGGAAACACTCCTCCAGGGACAGATAGGCTGCTCCAAGCTCCCCACTGCCACTGGTGAACAAAGAAGCCTCCCTCTATCCAAGAAAGGAAATGGCAACACAGGAACTTTCCAAAAGTCCAGAATACAGCAAAGCCTGTATTTGGACTACTCTAGGTCAGGAAAGATGGGAAACAAGGATAACTTTTTTTTTCTTTTTTGCAACAAACAGCAGGAAATTGCAATAAATATGTAACACAGGCTAGCGCACTTGAGTGTGTAGCCTCAACAAGTAAATGCAACAAACAGGACAAACTTTAAAAGTGCAGGTGCAAAAACAACTTTAGACAGTTTAAAACAGTTCAAGAAGCAGAAATATTTGCAGTTTAGCTAGATTGGACAGTCGCCCAAGTAGTAGCAGGAAAAAACACTTTTATCAGGTTAGCAGTCATTCTTTTAGCCTCTCTGCTGCTAGCACCACTCTGCAGGACCACGAGGAGCTTGGCTGAGTAGTAACAAGCGCAAAAACCTCGCCAAAGCGGGTTTTATACAGGGGGATTTGAAAGAGCTAGAAAGTGGCCCAAAATGGCCAATAGACTACCAGATTCTTGTGCTGGGAACACTCCTCCAGGGATAGATAGGCTGCTCTAAGCTCCCCACTGCCAATGGTGAACAAAGAAGCCTCCCTTAATCCAAGAAAGGAAATGGCAACACAGGAACTTTCCAAATGTCCAGAATACAGCAAAGCCTGTATTTGGACTACTCTAGGTTAGGAAAGATGGGAAACAAGGATAATTTATTTGTTTTTGTTTTTTTTTTTTTTTTGCAACAAACAGCAGGAAAATGCAATAAATATTTAACACAGGCTAGTGCACTTGAGTGTGCACTTGAGTGTTCAAATGCACAACTTGGATCTAAGGATGGCTAATAGACAATGTACTCTAGGATTGCCCCTCATGCCACTAATGGATAGAGGCAGTTCCTAAATGCTGCATCCCTTACATGGTTCCCCTCAAATTATCTATAGTATGATCACATTTATTCTCACTAGGGCTAATATACAATTATCAGCCATGGGATAGGTAAGACCAATCAGGAAATGTTAATTCAAGTACCAAAAGGGAAATTGGCTAAGCTTAAAATGTCCTCTGAGTGAACCTTGTGGTAGTAAATAGTTTTAAAAAAATGCCCTTTTTAGATCACTATGTGCCCCTCTCACCCTCCAGCCCCTCAGTCTTCTACAGCTTCCGGTGCCTCTGTTTTGTTTACCTCCTTACTGGATACAGTCCCTCATCTTCTATCCATCTTTCCCATCTTCTTCTGAATCTGGCCATTTCCTTTCCCTTCATTTATTTCCTTTCCTCCTCTAGCAGTTGTTTTATCATGTTTGCCTCATCTCCCTTGGTGGCTTCTGCTTTTTTATTACCACTTCTTACTTGTCTCTTGTCTAGTGTGAATATCAGCCCTATTACCTTTTTTGGTTTTCTGGTATCCCCTCCTCATAACCTAGAAGGAATAATTTTTTTAGTTAGTGTGTCCACTTCCAGCTGCTTCACTGTTAGCAACTGTTTCAATTCTTCCTGAAACTTCTGTTGTAACCTGCTTGTCCAGAAAATGTGACTCCATGTTCCTGTTCCTTTTTATACTGCCACCATATTCTAACACAACTGGAAACATTCTAGCTAATCTCATCAGATTATAGAAGTATTTAAATCCCACATGTATGGGATTTTGTTATTTCTCTTGATAAATGGACTATTTTTACCCATTCGTCCTCTGAGATTGGCATGCCCAATCCCCTCTCCCATGTTTCTTTTAAACAGCCATCTCTTTCTTGTCATTTTCTTTTTATCCATCTTCTTCTTATCTTTAACAATCCTCCCATCTTCTTTGCCTGTATCCTTCCCCTCTCTATTTCTTTGTTTAGTTCTGGGGTGTCTGTTGTCTCATCCCATTCCCTGTCAATTTCCCTCCAATTACTTTCCTCCCTTGATATTCCCATTATAAATTACTTTCTAGTTGAAATGCTTCTTTCAGTTCAATCCGTGGCTTCAGCCTAAAACATACTTGTAGATGGTCCCAGTATATGGCCTGGTTTTGCTTTCTTTTCTACCTCCATATTACTGTTTTATTTTGGATTTCTCTTTCCTTCTGTGGGTGGAGCTGAGAAACTGTTTTCTTATTTAAGGTATTCACTTACATTCCTCTTAAGCTATAAGAGTTCTGAGTTTTAAGACTGCTGTATGACTGCATTGATTTTTGGATTTTGATTCCCATCCACTTGCTTAATTTTTGTTGTGCTTTTAAACTTTAGGGGTAATTCAATAAACCCTACATGGGGTGATTCTCCATGTAGGAATAGTGTAGCAGCCAGAACACAGAATATGGCTGCTGAGCAATCCAGGAAACAGGGCTGGGGGTGCACACGACGTGCAGACACCGTGAGGACATGGAGGTGTCCATGGAATGAAAATCACCTCATATGCTGGTGAAAACCATGCAAATGAGGTGATTTTTCCAGTTCAGCAAGCAGAAAGGCACCTGTGTAGGTGCCGTGTCAGCATAAAAAATGTATGTTGTTACAAACCATGTCCTGGAGTATAAAATTTAAACAGGGGCTGTAACAGCCCAAATAAAAGGGTGTATATTGCACAGTAGGCATGCAAATGGCCAAAACTATTGTCATTGAGTTAAAAAGCAATGCAATATATGAAAAATTAAACTTTTTTTCATACATATGCCACATTTAAGCAAGGCGCAGTGACACGCAAACATGCTATTTTGCAAAAAAAAAAAAAATGTAAAATATGAAATTTAAAGGTATGCAAAGGTATTGCATTATAGTGCCCAGCATGCAGAGTCATACAATGGCAGGTTATAGTGGTAGCTAAGGAGGTAGGCCCTGGTGTAGTGCAGTATCCAGGGTATACACAATTAGGTGCATGTAAATGAGCCAGGGTTATTGAATAGCAAAAAGGGCCACCATGTCCATAGGTACTAACCGTGGTAGGGCTACAATTGTGTTGGTGTAAACAGAACAAATAGCTAACATCAAAAGGGGGTGTGTCATGCCATATGTAAGCAGATTGGAGCTTAGCAGTGCCTGTTTGTGCTCAGCAAAGCAGAGCTAAGCAGGGGGCATGTCTGAGGCTGCTAAGCTAAACCTAGTCCCACGGCACATGTTTTAGCTGGTTAAAGAAAAGCTAAGCATGTCCGTGTACAGGTGAGGGTACAAAGTGCTATGAAATGTTTATACTAGCACCGTGGGTTTGCACAGAAAACCACAGGGCTTAGCAGTGGAAGAAATTGAAAAAATAAAATAAAAGCCTTGTTCCACTGACACTGACCCATCAAACCCCTCAATGATATACCTGGCAGGTGGAATGTATCATAGTCAGCCAATCACAAAGGCTGCATCTGCACCACACCAGTATAAAGTATGCATACACCCTTCAATCTGCTTTTTCCCACACACTCTGCACCATTGGAGTACACACTTGGGAATTTTAACTGACAAAATGATAGGGGCTGCTGCTCTGCTACATCTGTATGCACTACAGGCTGAGGTCAGTGATGATGCTGACAATAGGCCCAGACTGAGGAGGAGAGGAGTGTTCAGGCTCAGGGTAGCCTTTCAGGGAATACATGAGCTGGAGATAGTAGAGCGCTACAGGGTAGACAGAGACATACTACAGGAACTCACTGAGCTCTGCCCCCCTCACCTCAGACCCAGAGCCAACAGAGGGGAACCCATCCCAGTGGAAACAAAGGTATGTGTAGCCTTAAGAATACTAGCTACAGGTACTTCCCAAAGACCTACTGGGGACATAATGGGGGTCTCACAGGCATCCGCATCCAGGGTACTCCACCAGTTCCTGGATGTCATGCTAACACATGTCAGTGAGCACATTCATTTCCCCCACACCCCTGAGGAGATGACCAGCAATATGCATCTCTTCCACCATGTAGAACACTACCCAGAGGTACTGGGTGGCATAGACTGCACTCATGTCCACATCAAAGCACCACCCAGTGAGGAGGGTAAAGTCTACATAAACCACAAAGGGTATCACTCCATCAACTGCCAGGTCATGTGCAATGCCCAGGGCATTATCATGAATGTGTGTGCTGGCAGCCCTGGCAATTATCACAACTCTCACATCTGGCATGCATCACAGCTGTACCAGGCATTTGCCAGGGGGGGCATCCCATATGGCCATCTACTGGGGAATGCTGGCTGGCTAGGCACTGGAACCATGGATGAAGACATCCATCAGAAATGCACACACACCAACTGATGAATGCCATAATGAGGCACATGCACAAACTATGAACATCTTAGAACATGTGTTTGGGCTGCTGAAGTCACAGTTCTGCTGCCTTGACATATCTGGTGGAGCCCTGTGGTACTCTCCAGCCACATGTGCACACATGTTCATAGTATGTGTCATGGTACACAATTTGAGCCTGTGGAAACAGCTGCAGCAGGAACATCAGAGGTAAGGGACACACCACCCCCAACCATTGCCAAGGTCCCCACAGGCACAGGAGGACTCGGAGCAGGAACCTCCTGAGCATGTCCCTGTAAGCAGACCTAGGCATGCCTATTAAGCCCTGGCCCTGGCAATGCATAGCACATGAACTGACAACCTAGGGACCCAGGGACTGACACCTCACTCTGACTCACATACACAGTAAAAGGATGCCAGCCACATCACACTACCTGTACCTTACCATGTATAGGCTGCGTACTGCATGCATCCAACAGAGTCAGTCCTGAAGCACTGTCCTCTCAACTGCTGCAGACACAAGGTAAGTCACTCTTCTTAACAACAAATGAATGGGGTAGTAGATTGTGATAGCATAACTATGGTATTGATGCATGTATGCAAGGGAATGGAGTGGGCAAACTGACAGCTATGTGGGACAACTGGAACTCTCTGTCAAATACTGGCTGCCCCAGAATATACAGTAGGCCCCAAGCCAGCAAAACCCACTGCACTATGTGAGGAACTTACAAACAGCATGGTCATAGGACAGATGCATGGATGTCAATGTTGGAGTCCCATACATACCTCTCAACCTCTTAGAGCAAGAAATCTGAACAAAGCCATACAGAAATGTGGAGCAAAGGCCCAAAAACAGGGACAATTGTAAATATTGCTCTTACAAACTTAGAAAGTTGATAGAATAACAGGTTTTGCACTAGCATGAATTCTCTGAAGGGTAAGAAGTCTGAAACTCAAATGACTGTCTTTAGTTTCTAACTTCATTCTTTAATGATTTGCCAGTAATTTTCCAGACAACCACAATTTTATGAAAAATGGGCCCAAAGTATGAGGCAAACATCTGGACATTCTGCAAAAATCTGTGCAGTTGAGAGGTATGGTCCCCTACCCCTGACACACCTGTGTTCCCATAGAACTGCAGTAACATTTATGTTTGTAAGGTAATAGCAGTAGACCACACATTCTCATGGCTGTCCCAATCAACTTGCTAACATGTTCCATTTCCACAATATGCAGAGGTCAATGTGCTATGTATGTGTGTGGTTAATAGTGTCAGGAAGTAGACAGAACTGACTGGCTGCTGTTGTGGCTTAGTGGGCTAAGTACATTACTGTGGTTGACAGGGTCCATGGTTAGAGACTGACCATGCCTACTCTTTTGCATGTCAGCTACACCTATGGTAGGAGTTCTAGAGACTGTCCAGAAGTCAATATTTGTTACTGCAGGAAACCTGGACAATGGAGGGAAAGGGGGCCACAGATATGGACAGTTCATAGCTCTCAGTAACCTAGATGGTGCCTAGTTGAACAGCAGGTTGTGACAAGTCAGTCTAGCACCAGGATATAAAGGTTGCACATAAACCAAGTCAATGGGCACCATCCATATGCCATGAATGACAGGGTTTCTCATAATGTTCACACATATACCTCATATATCTGTTCTGCTTGTCATAACATTGCATTTGTCTGGCAAACTATTGGCAAACCAATAAAGGTTGATGTGAAAACATCACTGACAGACAGTAGAGATGCAGACATTATACCCATAAGAAAATGCATGCTAATACAAAACCATTCTACCAACTGTCTAAGTTTGGAAGAGCAATATTAAGATCCTGTCCCCATGTGTGGGCCTGTGTCCGACTGTTACATATGGCCCTGTCTAGATGTCTGGCTGTAAATGTTTGAGAGGTATGGCCAGCATGTAGCCTTATAATAACAGTGCAACACAAACCTTCTGAGGACCAGAGCAGATGTATGGGGCACAATGCTGGCCAACCTACTACACAGGTACAGTCAGAGGTTTGCAGTCCGTAACCTTGTGTGCGATGTTATGACTTCTACCCCAGTCACACAACTACAACTACATAAAGCAGCAACTGTGGACAAAGCCTGTGACTGGAGCAGAGCAGGACAAAGGGCCACATATAAGGAGAAGGAGGAACCACTGGCCAGACAAATGTAGAATGTGCAGACTAGAACAATTTGTGCAGTAGCATGGGTTCCCTGCAGTGTATGCAGTCAATAGACAAATGACTGTCAGCAGTTCCTCACACTAATCTATACTGATCTGCCACTGAAATACCAGGACATCACAGTACTGTGTAAAATGTACCCTACATATTATGCAAAACTCTGCTGAGTCCAATACACTCTGTACCCACCTGAAGTATGACTCAGTTAATAAGGATAGCATACAGCCAGGAGATCCCTCAGCCAGCATATCAGTGAGGTGCTGAACTGTTTACACAGGTTCATCAGCCAATCGGGTGTAGCACACAAAATCCTGGACTGGAGTAGAGGTAGGTCTGGCCTGGAGTCCCAGTGTTACTATTGATGGTCATACTGGGCATGCTCCTACACTTAGCTACTTTCAGCTCATGTCTGAACCCACATCTGTCTATACAACTGGGATGTACATATAGCCCTTCTGCATACAGACAGCTATGTACACCTTAACTGTCTATCCCTACCCCCATCAGACATGTTTACCCCATCTATCCGTATGTGGTACATATAATAATTATCTGGATCTGTTGATTGTGATATACATACAGATATATAGGTAACATATAGAAATATATATCATTTATAGAGAGGCAGAAACAGGGGAGAGAGAGACAGAGAGAGACCCTGAAAGGCACAGAGTGATGTACTGCCACAGCCACATGTCTAGTGGCACGTGCAAATACCATGGTGAGCCCCATTGTGTAATAGTAGGTAGGTGTTGTAATCTCACATCAGTCGCTGTGTGTGTGTGTGTGTGTGTGTGTGTGTGCGTGCGTGTTTGTCTGTATGTATTACACGTACAGCAGAATACACATGCCCAACAGTCCTATGTCTGTGTAATGGCCACCCATGTTTTGGCCCTATGACTAGTGTCCTCCACAACAGTGGTCTCTTGTCAGCAGCTACCGATGTCATCCACCACAACAGCAGAGGCAGACACTCTCTACATGTGTAAGTCCTGTGGTGCATGCTATACGTACATAGCACTATAGTGTAGACAGTTAGATAGGTAGTGGTTTTAATCCCAACAACAGCAACTCGGTGAGTGTGTGTGCATATAATTATATTCCCTTGGGGCTGTGTGAATTTCCTGCCTATGTGTGTGTAATACTAATGCATTTTAAGGCCTGTTACACCCTGTTAACCCCCCATTGCACTACTTTACAGGGCCTGCTTATGTCATCTACCTTAGATGCACTGTTGGACACTTGCCAGGCATATAAGCTCCATGGTGCACGTGATATGTACATAGCACTATAGTATATACAACTAGATAGGTAGGGGTTCTAATCTCAATACTACCAACTGTGCGTGTGTATGTGTGTGTGTGTGTGTGTGTGAAGCATATCCCCTGTGGCTGTCCTCTGTGTGTTGGTTATACCATTTTGAGGCCTGTTCCACCCTTTTGACTCCCTCCATTGCATTATGTTACAGGGCCTGTTGATGTCATCCACCTTAGATGCACCGTTGTACACTCTCCAGGCATATAATCTCTGTGGCACACCCGACAGGTGCATAGCACTCTAGTCCATACAACTAGATAGGTACGGTTTCTAATCTCAATACTGCCACCTGTGTGTGTGTGTGAAGCATATCCCCCGTGACTGTCCTTTGTGTGTATGTGTTGGTTACACCATTTTGAGGCCTGTTCCACCCTGTTGACCCCCCCCATTGCATTACTTTACAGGGCTTGTTGATGTCATCCACCTTTGATGCACCATTGGACACTTTCTAAGCATATAAGCTCTGTGATAAGTACTTAGCACTATAGTATATACAACTGGATAGGTAGGGATTCTAATCTCAATACTGCCAACTGTGTGTGTGTGTGTGTGTGTGTGTGTGTGTGTGTGTGTGTGTGTGTGTGTGTGTGTGTGTGTGATGTTTATACCATTTTAAGGGCCTGTTAACTCCCCTCTCAGTGGCAATCCTTCCAGCACCTGCAGATGTCATTCATCTGAATAGTAGCGGCAGACACTGCAAAAATATATAACCTCAGAAGTGCACGTGATATGTATATAGCACTATCATATGTAAAGCTAGCCAGGTAGGAGTTCTACTCTCAACAAGGGCAGTTCATGAGTGGGTGTGTGTGTATGTATGTATATCCCCTTGCAGCAGTGTGACTGTGTTAGGGCCACCACCATACCTTTCAACCCCTTAGAGAAAGACATCCAAATAATGCCCTACAGAAAAGTGGGACAAAGGCCAAATATTAGGCTCAATCTTTAAATATTGCTCTGACAAACATAGAAAGTATATAGCATAACAGGTTGTGCATTTGCATGCATTTTCTGAAGGGTATGAAGTCTGACATGAAAATACCTGTCATTATTGTCTAACATCAGTCTTTAATGATTTGCCACTAATGTGCCAGAAAACTACAATGTTATGACAAATGGAACAAAAATATGTGGTAAACATCAGGATATTCTGTAGAAATCTGTAGAGTTGAGAGGAACCTGTCCCACCCTGTAGAATGCAGTCCATGTTTGGCCAGGTGTGACCTGTGACAATGACTCAGACAATGCAGTGGTCCTCAGAGTGTAGGATGACAAATATTTCTAAAGTTGTCTACTAGTTGCATAAAACAGTTACTTCACATCAGAAGCACCTTAATGTTATGACAAATAGCATAAGCTATGTATGGTAATGTGACACAAAGAAGCTGTCATATTGGCAAACCAAGAGAAGTCCTATCTGTTGCATTTGCCGTGGGTATGGTTTGTCCTGCCAACTCTCACTATACTACAAGAAGTGTCCCACATTGCACATTTAATAAGGTGGTAACCCTACTCTGTGTTGCCTATGTGTGCAATATGTAGACATCTGTAGGCCCTGTGAGTAGCCACTGCCCCCAATGACCCGTATGTATCTAGGCATGAATGCTAACTGTCACTACCCAGGTAGGTATTGCCTAAGGCTGTGGTGACTGTAAGTAATGTGTTCTCTGTCATTAACCCACAGACTGATTTTAACACATTGCAATGGAGTCATACAGCAGGTATGGAATGGTGCCAAGGTCATGGCCTCAAGCTGAATGCAAAAAACAGTACCATCATACCATACGGCAAGGACATGGCCCCACTGTTTCCCATATCAATGGCAACCCCATAAACACACAACCTTGGTTGACAGACCTGGGTACTCAGTTGATAACACTGTTACATTCAGCCATCAAGTAGTGGCAGTAGTCAGAAAAGCCTTGGACCTGGTTCACCGCATAGGTAAAGGGACTGCATCCAGACAAAAGGTGAACATTACCTCTGTATAGTCCCCAGTCAGTACAACAATAAATTATTATCATGGCCAGTCTGGTATGTACTTACTCAGACATCTGCAGCAACAGGAAAGGCTATGTTAATACCCAAAAAGGTTATTCATGGCCTTCAACACCTGTTCTATACAGACAGCCTTGAATCAGTAGTGCCCCACTTGGTATCAGACAGGTTGTCCACAGGTGGGCTGTGGCATACCTAGATGGCAATGTTGTGCTCAGCCCTTCAACAGCTGCCTCATATATGTGAGTTTAACATTTTGCACATTACCAGCATGACAGGCCTGAATCACATATGCGACGGCAATAAAACCTGCTGGAGAAACAGGTTTGTCTCCCAGAGGCTGCCCTGTCTCAGGAAAGCACTTTCTATACATGTCAAACAGAGTACCATGCAGACCCTCATCAAGTGCATCCATGATGAGTGGATGGGAGAACAGAAATCTGTTCCAGGGGTCCAACATATGTCCATCAATGACAGGGGGAACAGGTGTTGATCGATGATTCTGTTAGGGATAGAGTAATGGCTAGGCTTGTAAGGGACCCAGGGCCAGTACTCTATCAACCTTCTATGGACCTATGCACCTGCGAGCCTACGGAACTCCCAGGTGACATGTATCAAGAGTAACATACTGTGTCAAGGGGTATGCATGCAGGTTTATACTGTCTGCCCCCATTGTCCCTCACACATTGTTCCATGGATATGCACCTAGGTAAATATGCACATATACAGCTGTACCTTGGTGGTGAAAACATCTCTGCATTGCCCCTATGCCATCCTGAGCTTTTGTATTGGCAGCAGGTTCCCACTACTTAGACACATAGACACCTGAAACAGAAACAGAATAAGGTCTGTGAGACTACAGTCAGTCAGCAGTACTAACAACAATACAGCATCATGGCACAATGGTGCATACACTTTCATGTGTACACATGACAATTGCCAGCAGACAGCACCTTACAGGGCAAAACACGACTGCACTACAAACTGGCATTAACTGTTCTATATTCACCCTGTAAATCAGACACGTATTAGCATGTCCCTGCATTGATGGTATGGATGACAGGGATGTGGCACAGGTATCATCACATGCAGAAGGTGTGGTGTGGGGTTGCCAAAGGCCTAGGCTGTGCCACACAGTTGACATTGTGTGTGTGTGTCTGGTGGGGTGCTGGTCAGCTGGACCATGGAGAGGAGCTGTGTGTGTCTAGTGGTGACCTGCATGTGACAGTGATGTGTGAGTGTGTGCATGTACACAGTCAAGCCATGTGCCATCCCTACACAAGGGTATGTTGGACAGCTGTGGACCGTACATGGCAGAATGGATAGTTCACTATCTCCGGCCATGAACATGGGAATTGGTTCTACCAGGAGTAGCACTGGCACCACCATGCCAAGGTGAAAGCTGGCCATATAAACACCAATTCCAGATTTGTTACAAAACGTTTATTGTGAGTGCTTTCACAGTTGTACCAAATGCTTCATCAGACATAATTGTACTACATCTACTTGTCTATTTAAATCACATTTGACCAATAAAAATACAGAAGTCATTACACAATTAATTACTCACATCACAGCCTATTAATACTTATATATTACCTAAGAACAAAATTTAAAGAATCTAAAAAGTATGTATAAAAGACAATGCATAAAAAACAGTATGCATAGAAAAAAAAATATAAAAAAAATATATATACAAAAATGTAAATATATAAAATATATATAAACTTTGTCAATCAGCATGTGACAGCAGTGAAATATTTGAACACTTATGGTCAACCTACTTTTATATATATATATATATATATATATATATATATATATGTCTAGCTTTAAGGATGGACTTTATGGAAACTTTATCATTCAAGCCTCTATCTCTGTTGGCTCTCATTCTAATAATTAATTTTAATTCTGATGTGTCTACCTTATTCCTAATATCACTCCCACGTTCATTAGGTTGTATTATTTACATAGACTGAATTAGGGAAAACATTTATAGTATCAATAATGAAATAAGCACTAATGCACTATCCAAACATGTTTTACAGCACACCAGCTCCATACCTTTAAGTTCATGGTAATGGAAATAATGCAACCTAATGAGCGTGGGGGTGATGTTAAGAATTAGGTAGAAACATCAGAATTAAAATGGATTATTAGAATGAGAGCCATGTCATAGAATGATGGAGTTTCCATAAAGCCCATCCTTAAATCTAGACATATATATGTACATATACAAGAAATGTATTGTTATCCCCTTTGGAAAAAAATATGTATCCATGAATTACCATATAGATGGCAGTACACTAAACACAGAAAGTATGATAAGAGACTTAGGGACACAGATGGACAGTGGTCTCACCTTCGATAACCACATCGCCACAACAGTCAGGAAATCCTTCTATGTGGCACACCTCATCACGAAGGGCTTTTCATCCAGAAAAAAGGAGGTCATTGTCCCACTGTACTCATCCCTCATTAGACCCATTATAGAATACAACGCCCCATTTGGTATGTACCTCTCAAGACATCTGCAACAACTGGAAAGGCCTCAGAAATACCTCACTAAAAGAATCACAGGCCTAAAGCAGATGCCCTACGCTGACCGCTTTAAAAAACTCCAGCTATACTCTGTCGCATATCGTCTACACAGAGGTAATCTCTGCTTAACATACAAGGCCATGTCAAACCCAGAGCTGTTGGACATGCTACACTTAAAGAAATCCCAATCCCTCAGAGCTACACGCTCCAGGGATCTAAACCTTGTCATCACAATAAACAAAACATGCTGGAGGGATAGGTTCCTGACCCAGAGACTCCCCAGACTCTGGAATAGATTGCCCATACATGTCAAGCAGAGTGCCTCTTTGGACCTCTTCAAGAGGAACCTTGACATTTGGATGGGAGAAAGGAAATTCACCCCAGGGATCACGTCAGTCACCCTGCTAGACAGGGGTCCAGGAAAGTAAATAATGTGGGAAGAAATAGCCAGGGAATTGTTATGGCTAGGCTTGTATAGGCCCTAGGGCTGACAGCCTAGTACCAACCTATGAACCTATGAACCTATATAAGTAGGATGACCATAACAGTTCAAATATTTCACTGCTATCACATGCTGAGTTGACAAGATTTATATATATATATATTTCATATATTTACATTTTTTTATATATATATATGTATATATATATATATATATATATATATATATATATATATATGTATGTATATATATACTTTCTATGCATATTGTTTTTTATGCATTGTCTTTTACACATACTTTTTAGGTTCATTAAATTTTGTTCTTAGGTAATATATATGAATTAATAGGCTGTGATGTGAGTGATTAATTGTGCAATGACTTCTGTATTTTTATTGGTTGAATGATTTAAATAGACAAGCAGATATAGTACAATTATGTCTGATGAAGCGGTTGATAGAACTACAAAAGCACTCACAATAAACGTTTTGTAACAAATCTGGAATTGGTGTTTATGTGGCCTGCTTCCACCTTGGTTTGGATCATTTTACTTTTTGCTATTGGAGTATACATTATTTTATTTTTGAGTGAACCATTTGTCTTGTCTACCAGTTACAGTTACTGGCACCACCATGCCCAGGGCCAGATGCGGTACTACTCGCTGTCGGTGACCAGTGTCTGCTGGGTCTGTGTCCCTCATGGGACTGCCCAGGACAACATGACCATGGCCTATCATGTTGTGGTGTGGCCAGCACCCCCTTCAGTAGTGCTGGTACTACTGCCACTACAGGAGTGTGACTGTGCATGGCCACATGAGCTCTCAGCTGATGTTGTTGCTGACCTACGTCCACATGTCTGACACCCTACTCTCACCACATTTACAAGCACAAACATTGCACAGTTAAGGACCGACAATGTTTCACCCCATCATCTAGCCACTACATCAGCGATATGATGTAAGGCATCACCAATGCCGTGGATGGAGTTATGCATGCCAGGCAGTATGACATCCATGACCCTGAGCATCCATCTGGTATACCATTCACAACATGCCTGTGCCTCCATGATGGACCAAAACATGCGTCAGGTGACACATGCTGTGACACCTCTGACAGGTGCTGGATGGGCATCAGTCCTCCTTCAAGCACCCCTGTCAATCTGCCTGTGTGGGACCTCACCAGCTCTCTGGCTATGGCTACTGTCTACAGTCACAGATGCCATAGTCGCCACACTCTCCAGTTCGATGCCACCACCCACTGACTGTCCAATATCTGTGGCTGCTAGGGACTGGGTATGTGTGGACATACTGACTGTGTGCGGGGACACTGGGGGAGGAAGTGGGATGTCAAACAATGGGACAGATTCAGCCCCCAACAACCCCACCTGTGCCTCACTATGGCCAGCATCATCATCAGAGTCCGATGAGACACTGACATCAGGTTGTGAGGGGGACACACTCCAACCCCCATGGTCACGTGTGAGGGGAAGACAACATGACTGCATTGTCTTGCACTATAATGTCTGCTGATCCACATACACACACACACACACACACACACACACACACACACACACACATGCACACATGCATGCACACACACACACACACACACACACACACACACACAATACACATGCAGGTGAGGTGCCACAAATGCATTATACAGATCACACGTTATGACTGATGCCATTCCCAACACACATGCAGACCACAACAGACACACACACAAGACAGGCCCTTAACAACATGCAGTAAAGCTATGTCCAGTTAATATGGCTACTACTATACACCTGTAAGATAAGTGACATGTCAGTGTATGTGATGACCTTCACCTAAAACACAGTTCACCCATTTCCACAATAGTAATGCACCCCTTTAGAGTAGCCTGCCTACACCTTCACAAAAATACATGCTAATGTGTTACAGCTCCTGCAAATATGCTACTGTGATTACGAATGTAATGCACTGCAGTGAACCCCTCAACAAGTGAACATGCAAGTATTGTAATATGCTAAGCTTAACAGTTGTGTTCACGGCAAACTGGCAGCCCTTAATGTGCCTAAGGTATAGATGAGCCATAACAAAACAGTGCCACACTCACCGGCTACAGCCTGATGGACCCTGGCCACACCAGAGATACCTATGGATTTGTGTGGGAGAGGTATTGTCAGCAGGCACAAATGTGGCATTGGTACAGGATAATATCTGCATATATCAACATGTACAGTACAAACTGTGATACTACCCACATTGCTGACATTCACAATATGTGTGCACACGTGTGCATTACAAAACACTCCCCCACAAATGCAGATTGACCTGACATATTTGTACAGGTATGCAAAGGCTGCCACTATGAATGGTACAGTATTAACGTGATGACAACTGGATGCTTACCTGGCTGCTCCTCGGCTGTGGAAGCTGTGCCACCCACCTCCATGACATATGGTGTTACTGACTCTTGTGAGCTGGTGGCTGAACCCAGGTTTGTCAGGAAGTTCTCTGTGGCCAAGAGTGACTGTTGTGTAGCATGCCCTCCACTGGTGCCAGCATGGTCGCTGGCCACAGCTGCATCCATTTGGCATGCATGCTGTATCAGACCTGTGGCCTGGTGTCGAACCTGGTCATAGCTCCTGTCATGCTGGCCAACATGATTAACCGATGCCATGAGGTCTACCCACAGTGCAATGCATTCTTGCTGGTCATGGTGTCTCTTTGACAACAGCATCTGGTGATGGAGTTTCAGGGCATCAGTTATGGTGGTGGTCTCGGTTTCTGAGAAAGGTGGATTCCTCTGGCAGTACATCCCAGATGAAAGACATGAAGAGGAGAACACATCACAGGACCACATACACTGCTCACCATTATGTACACCCTGCACATCCACATTTGCAACCACTATCCACTGCTAACTCACACATCATACCCCTCCATCTATCACCACACTATGTATGTGGCTATCAGCAACATAGTGGCAATACATCATGCATTGCCCTCCTGATCTGGATGTTTTCTGCTAGTTGCTGATGTGGCATTGTCCTGTTGCACCTATTACTGCTTGCTCATAGCCTGTCTACATTGTATGCAGTGGTGTCGGCCTCCACTGTTGTATTAAGCACCTGGGCTGTAGGACCACCACTTAGGTCTCTCTGACCTTCCTCCCTCGTATTCTGCATGATATGGCTGGACAAAGTCCTCCAGTTTCCCTGCAAGTCCTGTTGATATGGGCACATTGTAGCACCTGCCTCAGTAACCCAGATGGACAAACATCTACAAACACCAGCAAGGAGCACACTGTGTGAGAGATGCAATGACATTAGGAACATTACATAATATACTTCACGCCTCCGGTAATTATGAGTTAGCTTCTTTAAACGAAGTTAATATTGCTTATAGAAGAATTGATATGTATCTGGAGGAATATTTATTGGAACAAAGAATTTCTGAAGATTTTTACGATTTCATGACTGTGGAACATCCTATTTTGGCAACAATTGTTGGTATTCCGAAAGTACATAAGGATCATCTGCATCCCCCTTTTCGCCCTATTATCTCAGGCAGTAAAGCCAAGACCTTTCCCATAGGAGTAGTTATTGATACTTCTTTGAAATTTATTTATGATCACCTCAAACATATGGTGAAGGATTCGTGGGAATTCTTGAGAAATTTTCCTGTCACTTTAGACAATAAGAATCTGATTTTCAGCTCCATTGATGTGATTGATCTATTCAGTAGTATCCCAATAGAGGAGGGTTTGGAGGCATTTACTAGAAGCCTGAGGAAACACACCAAGTTTGACTGGGACAAGATCTCAGTTTTAACTGAGCTTATGAGTATCGTTCTCGAAAACAATTTTATATTTTATCAGGGAGAAATATTCAAACAAACCAGAGGCGTAGCAATGGGTGCGGCTTGCGCACCCATCTTCGCTAATCTGGTTATGTTGGATTGGGAAGAAAATCAGATATTTAATAGTCCATTTTTTGTCAATATAATGTATTATTCCCGTTATCTGGATGACATTTATATTGTCTGGAAGGGCGACAGTTATTCTTTTGACAACTTTTTCAGCTATCTCAACACTAGTAGTAGTTTTCTGAAATTTACCTGCACCCATAGTAATACAGGGGTGCCTTATTTGGACACCCTCATTATGACTGATGGTGATGGTTTTAAATCTAAGGTACACAGGAAGGGTACTTTTACCAACTCATATATTGACTACAATAGTTGCCATCCATATATCTTGAAAAGTAATATTTTCAAAGGGCAATGCATCAAGGCCATCAGAATGACCTCTAAGTATTCTGATATGGTGGATGAGGTCAATTTTATTCTTAGCCTCTTTATAGAAAGAGGTTATGATGTGTCCATGTTGAAAGACATTGCCTTCTATGTGGTCAATCAGTGGGGACATAAATATACCCCTCTGTTGGGAGCAAATTACTCTATTTCTGTCACCCCTATAGATCAAGATTTGTCTACGTACAAACGGACAGACACTATGGATGGACAAATGGACTTACCACATGTTGTCAATAACAGTTTTCGCAGTGCATTAATACTGGAGTATGGTCCCTACAGCCAGATGTTGAAAAATATAGTTATTAAAAACTGGCATATTTTAACAGCTACGCATCACTAATCGACTATGTTGGTCTTAAACCTAATTTTGTTTTTAAAATGGGCAGGAACATTAAACATATGTTGGAAAGTGGTAATTCTGATAAATTTAACATAACCACAAGATCTAACACTTCGAAATGTGGTTCCTGCCATCAGTGTTCTTTTATTCATGATTCTGAGTCTATATGGTTGAATAATATCAATCACACTAAAATATATTTTTCCAAAGGAAATTGTAATTCAACTATGTTAGTCTACCTAGCTGTCTGTTCCCTCTGTCAAGCCTATTATATAGGGAAAACAGAGAGGAAATTCAGACAGAGAATATATTCACATATGTATAGTATTAGAAGGAAGGATACAAAAAACGCTCTTTGTAGACACATTTTAGACCACGGCACAGATCACTTTTTTAAGTTTGGAATTTTAGAATTGGTTAGGAGCAATCCCAGGGGAGGAAATTTTAAAAATTATCTGGCATATAGAGAACTATGGTGGCAAATCTACACTGACGCCACCACATACCCAGGGATTAATGACTTTCTGTCTATTAAACCACTCCTTCTTTTAGATTAATAATTTTTTCTTATGCACGTTCATGTGTAAGAATTATATATATGACTAATCATTTTTATGAACAGTGTTATTTATGTATTGTTAATTAGTAGTGATTGTTTTCATACATTAACTGGTTAATTGGTGAAATGTCACTATTTGGCGCCATTTTTTAGTATATTAACATTGCCATATCTTGAATATATTGTTCTGAGGAAGCTCGCTGAAATGTCACTATTTGGCGCCATTTTTTAGTATATTAACATTGCCATATCTTGAATATATTGTTCTGAGGAAGCTTGCATTTGGCGAGAGAAAGCGCTCAACTTCGGTCTAATAAATTGTTGGACATTTTAAAGAAAGGACTCCGTTTCTTTTAGCTGAACTGTTCTGTGAGAGGTGGCAGCGAGCGTTTTGGTATAGCTGCTTTTTTTCCATCAGTTATGGTGGTGGTCTCGGTTTCTGAGAAAGGTGGATTCCTCTGGCAGTACATCCCAGATGAAAGACATGAAGAGGAGAACACATCACAGGACCACATACATTGCTCACCATTATGTACACCCTGCACATCCACATTTGCAACCACTATCCACTGCTAACTCACACATCATACCCCTCCATCTATCACCACACTATGTATGTGGCTATCAGCAACATAGTGGCAATACATCATGCATTGCCCTCCTGATCTGGATGTTTTCTGCTAGTTGCTGATGTGGCATTGTCCTGTTGCACCTATTACTGCTTGCTCATAGCCTGTCTACATTGTATGCAGTGGTGTCGGCCTCCACTGTTGTATTAAGCACCTGGGCTGTAGGACCACCACTTAGGTCTCTCTGACCTTCCTCCCTCGTATTCTGCATGATATGGCTGGACAAAGTCCTCCAGTTTCCCCTGCAAGTCCTGTTGATATGGGCACATTGTAGCACCTGCCTCAGTAACCCAGATGGACAAACATCTACAAACACCAGCAAGGAGCACACTGTGTGAGAGATGCAATGACATTAGGAACCTACAGTCCATCCTCTCTCCCTGTCAACCATGCATATCTGTTCCCAAACAGGTTGTGAACACAATCAGTATACCTCACACACAACCCACGCCTACACAACACATGCAGACACACACACACACACAAACACACACACACACACACACACACACACACACATGCAGAGGTCCCCAAGATACTCATCCGCAAATAAAGGAGACCTGTGACACAAAGTCACATTCGGATGCCACAGCCCTACACAGTAAATACCACACATGGCCACACACATGTCCCACAGCCACACAGGCATCACCACATGTCAAACATATTACACATAGGAGACTCCATTGTGAGACACATTGATTTGCCACTCACCTGGCTGTATATGTGGATGGTCACAGTTACTTGTGTGTCAGGTAACAGAATCTGCCATATCACATACGCACTGCTGTCTCTCACCAACAGGTACTGTCATGAGTCTGTCACAGTCCATGTTGGTGTGCCTGACCTGGCATGTATGTCCCCGGACTATATGCAGTGAGACATGAGTGAAGACATTGATTATGTGTCCCAGGCAGGTATGTCCTTAGTGTTATGCACCATTCTTCTGTCATGCAGACTGATGCCACAATACATTCAGGAAATGATTAACCTTAATATGTGATCTTTTATCCTGTGATATTCCAGGGGTTCCAGTACCTGTGAGCCTGGGATAATGCTTTGACGAAGATGGCCTCCATCTGTCTCAACTGGTGTTCAGGCATCTGGCAATGGTTCTTGCCACCCCCATATTGTCTTCATTAGGAAAACTGGTGAGGTTATCACTACCAACATACAACTGTCAGTGCAGCACACACTGAAAGCCATGCTGCTAAATGCTATGACTCTACACGTGACTCTGTCCTCAATGCAAGCACTCTTAACCCTGGGAAATGCTGACATCTGTACAGTCACACACACATGATTCAAAGCTGCATAGAGCACCCCAGCCTTACCTGGTCAACCATCATATCATACAGTCATACCCCAAAGTGTGGGCAGAAATGACATGGGACATGTGATGTCAGTATAAATTAAACACATACACACATCCACACTGTACAGACAGTAAGATGCACAGGGGACACTGCAGGAGCAGTTCACCATTGCCAACACAGCTATTCAAATCATAGCTGGCTACCAGCCACACATGTGAGCAGGAAGCCCATTTTGCCTATATGGACCTCATCAACTGTATTATGATTTTGGTCTGTACCCTGATCCTGGGCCCCTTGAATGACCCAAACATACACTGGGAGACTTACAGCTGCCAGCACACAAATGGCCAGAGAGCCATCAACAATGGAATTACAAATACCTTGATGCAACTAGGGGCTACCCCCACATTCAGGAGGTGTTGTGGGCAAAGCCCCCACATAAATTGGTTATATGTTGTATTCTGGAAGAAATCTTTCATTACACTTGTAAGTATCCATCTATATGCTTTAAAATATTTACAATATGTGGGGGGTATGCCCCCACCCCACCCCCAATCAGGGGGGCTGTGCCCCCCACACACCCCTTACTTTATATACTAACTCCAGGATCACACAACAGTGAAGAAAAGACCATATATACCTTTCAACGAAATGAGTTTCAGTGAAATGGGTTTTCAGTGAAGTGAGCTTTCAGTGAATTGGGTTTTTAGTGATGTGAGCTTTCAGTGAATATGTGTCAATGAATTAAGCTTCAATTAAATGAGTTTTCAATGAAATGATATAGACCTCATTCCAAGATATGTTGTTGAGACCTACTGTTGAAATTCCTATTTCCCAAGACTGCATCCCCACATCTGCATTCCATTACATGGTTAATTCTATTTCATACCTGGTATAGTGCTGTACTCCTTTGTAAGCAGAAATCCAGTGGTAGTTTTCCTTGGAAATCACAGTCTGTCTTCATGAAGAAAGTCACAGACCTCTTTACCATTGGCAGCAACTTGCCTTTTGTAGGTAATGCTGATGAACATGTGATTGATTGCCTGTGCATCAGGCTGTGACTCACACTTGCTAATACCATCCAGAACAGCTGGGTTGCATTTTCATTAGCCAATGGCATGGCAACACATTGCTATAATTAAGGACTTCATGTAGGCCTTGGCCCTTTTCCTGGCCTGTAATGAGGACATTATCAAGGTGTGGGAGCTACAGCATCACATAGGGTAGGTAGAACTACTGTTCACTGTTTGGATTGATGTGGTATGCCCACAGTTTTGCATGCTATGTTTGCCCATTGTTAACAGACCTTCTGATTCTGTGGCAGTATACTGTTTAACAATGTGTGTTGGGGTCAGTAAGGAGACAGGTAGATGTGTGTGTCATACATCCTTTTTATCTGAATGTGCATGCTGCTGAGGCTGATGCTTTTCTATCAACTGTGTATGTTTGTAGGGTGAGGCTGTGACACATGTCCCTGTCACCTGAACATTTCCCCTCACCCAACCCTTTATGTATGGGTGTTGTGTTGATGCCCTGTTCTACGTGTTTGGGAGGTATGGTAGGTCTGTAGCAGGTATCTGAACATACCGCTGCATGTGTAGCAGGCTGCAGCTGCTGCATTCTGGCCAGAAGTCAAACTGGGTATTGTGAAGACATTGGGGGACAGTAAGCTGTATATGTCAGTGAGGGAGCAGTGTCATTTCTTGTGTCACAGCATGGCCAGGGTGAGGGTACCCATAATAGTCCAGGTGAGGAATGTGTCTGTGGTACATATGTTAAGTAATAGCACCATCCAGAGAGTGGTAGATGACATTTAGGACATGTATTAATATTTGTGACTTGTCCCACACTCCAAGCCTTTGATGTGCTACTGTGGGTGGCAGTGACAGCAGTAGTAGCAACCAGTACTTCTGGAGATTGCAGGGCTCAGTTATTTCTATGTTACATTAACAAGTATGTAGTTGTCGTGCAACAGACTGGACTGTGGGCCAGGACTGTGGGTGCCCAGATGTCAGACATGCTAGGCATATAACAGATACAGCTACTGAGTCATTATTATGGGAGGTGTAGTTGCAAGACATATGTGCATGCGTACAGTGTGTTACACAGGATTGGCATGAACATTTGTGTTTGGATGGGTATGACATGTGACAGTGACCTGTCTACCATGCTTTTGTAACCTCAATCTGCACTGACTTGCCAGCACTTCAGTACACAGGATAGGTTTTATGACAACCATGTCATAAGTAGGTGACCCAACTGTGGACATTCTGCAACAGTCTGTGCAGTTGCAACCTCTACCTGATATTGTAGGCTTGCCATACATCCATTAACATGTATTTGGCTGTGTACTGGTTTTGTGTCTGCATCACAGCCCCAAGCTGCCATTTATCCCATTATATGTAGAAGTAGTGTGTCACTGG
This sequence comes from Protopterus annectens, assembly GCF_019279795.1. Lineage (NCBI taxonomy): Eukaryota > Metazoa > Chordata > Ceratodontiformes > Protopteridae > Protopterus > Protopterus annectens. The sequence continues at coordinate 435,648,867 of NC_056750.1, read as the reverse complement.
CAAGCAGGATATGTTTGTAAAAAACCCATTTATTCCTCAGAGCTGAGTTGGCCTAGTGGGCTAATGTACTATGCTGTAGTTGACATGGTCCTGGGTTCAATAATTGGCAGGGGTTAACATTTTTGCTGATATGGCATCACTGTAATGCTTACTATATATATATATATATATATATATATATATATATATATATATATAAATATATATATATATGTGTGTGTGTGTATATATATATATATATATATATATATATGTATATATATATATATATATATATATATATATATATATATATAAACACCAGTTATTCTCCAAAGCTGAGTTGGCCTAGTGGGTTAATGCACTATGTTGTACTTCATAAGGTCCTGGGTTTGAGACTTGGCAGGGGAGATTATTTTACTTGATGTGCATAACAGTGTCAAAATCAGATATAGTGATTAAAGCAGTTTTAAGCTAGTGCTGCGGGTTTGTGTGACACGCCATGATGCTAAGCGGTGCTTAGTCCTTCTTAAACCTGCGCTCTTTCCAAAAAAAGAAAAGAATAAAGGGGTGATAGGAAAGTGGTGAAATGGGGGCAAGGAGAGGGAAAAACAATAGGGGTGTGCAGGATGGGTGTAAGAAAGGACCATAGCTCTCCATTTCTTCTACAGCAACAGCTGTGCATGTTGTGGACAATTTGGAATTTGGAGCCTCACATCCCACAGGGAGGGGTGTGGGTGAGATAACCTTGTTGATTAATTGCTGGGATGATTGATGGCAGTGTACATGTGGGCAAAATGCAGAGCTATGTATGGGAACCTTTTTTTTGTGGGACAGATGCCCTTTTGCTTTTTTTTTTTTTTTTTTTTTAAGGAGAGAGTGGAATATTGGGGAAGGGTGGTAGGTACATTTGGGGAGGTAAGTTGGGTAGGAGAGGCTGCATTTGCAGACAGGCAAGACAGACAAGACAGTAGACAGGAGTGGTGTAGGACACATGAGAGGGGTAAACATCTTGGACAGGAAGGGTGTTTGGGAATCGGAGGACCAAGTGCTCCCAGATGGAAACAGTGGGACTGATCCCCACCCATGGGCAGTCACCATGAAGGTGGCTGTGCTGGGAGCTGGGTACTAGGGCTGGCCTACCCCTCCAGGTGCACCAGTCTGCCCTTGATCTGGTGCAGTTAGCCATCCAAATCACACTGGATAACCCTAAGCACCATCCCTAAGAACTGATTACGGGTGACAACATCCTCCCTGTGCCCAGGGGAGGGACGGGCCTCATCCCCTGAGGCGGTTCCATCCAAAGGTGGTGCAGGACCAATGGAGGAGGCAGCTCCAGATTGGATCCCAGATGTGCTGGGACCTGGTGCCACGGCCAGATGAGGTGGGATAGGCGGATCTGCCAGAACCGGCCTACCCAAGCTTGGTATGGTGTTGAGGTTTGTCAAAGTATATTGGTTAGTCATGAACAGAACATTTCAATGTTAGTTACAACAGCATGCATGGATGTTCCAATTAACCCAGAACAATAGAATTGCATAGCATACAGAACACAGGCATAAATGGAATACCAGTCATTATTGTAACAGCATGCCAGTAACAGTTGCGGCAAAAAGCCAACAACATTGGTATTTCAACACAGTATGTTAGTATCCAACCATTATAATATATAACCAATAATAAAGCACAAGGCCCAACATTATTTTTTTGAAAATAACATATTTAAAAATGGAACCATACCAGTAGTATAAGAATAATAATTTGTGATGCAGATAATGGGTAGAAGGAGAGAAAGACATTCCATTACCAACTGTATAGGCTATATTTTTCACAACAATACTACTCAATACTCTACAGGTCTGCCCTTACTTTATGTTTAGAAGTTCCCTACAGCTTCTGTAGCACATACATACTTCTCAAGCAATCCAGATGGGATGGTATTGGCCAAGCCGTAACACCTACAGGTACATAACTACAGGGGACTATTACATGTCAGCAGAACATATTTGACTACCAAGGTGTACTTTGCACTGATGTTGTGTGAGTGTGCTACTGGCACACTTCAACTGGGATTATATCTGTGTGCAAGGTGTTTGGCAGTAGTGATCACTATCTGTGACAACGTGACACTTGAGAGACATATATCATGCACAGTACAGAGAGTTTACACATATCCTGCCATCACTGGCAGGTATGAGGTTAGACTATCAGCATTCAGCAGACATTCACAGATGCACCAGCTATACAGCTATACCAACAACAGACCATTTAATTTGTCTTATTACTTGGGATAGTACTGTACTTCATGTCATTTTATTTAATGGAGTGTTATCACCTTGCTGAGAAATGCTGTTTACACACTACTACATCTGGACACAGACATAACTATACCCTTCAGACAGCTACTACAGACATTTATTTACCTGTAAGTCCTGTGGGGAGAAAATCTGTTAACAACACATAACTGTTTCAATAAATAGTCAGTACTACTTGTGTGTTAGTATAAATATATCTTAGTACCTGTCCCTGGATTCAAATCCCGGTCTGTGTGAGGCAAAATGGATGACATATATATTGCTTATCACACTGAGCTACTGGGCCATTGCTGTGTGCTGATTGAGTGATATGCACCTAAACCTCACCTGGTGACAACGTGTGACCTGGTATTATAGGGACAAGACTGCAGTAACAGTTGAACATACACATGAGATTCATGCATGACAGAGATAGTAGGGGAACTGTGTATTAATACTTGGAATGCAGGTGTACACAATTAACCCCTCATGGATGGGAATATGCGTTATCTGCACAGACCATATCAGGGTGCTGGGTTGCCTACCTGACCCATATACATTTGCAGATGGTATATTTGCGGTGTATAGCTATTACAGTTTCATACTTGCCTGCATCAGCGTACCTATGTTCAGGGATGCAAATGGCTAAAATGAAAAGGTTAACACAAGACAATCCTGGGAGAAACACACTATAATACCTTAGACAGTACTACTCTAGGTTCAGATCTTAGTGCAGAGCAGATATCATATTACATTATATCTTGTAGTACAGCTCCACATCTACACTTTAGCATGACAGTTACTTATTGGCCAACCTTCCTTCACTTCATGGTATTATACCCATGTTTACTTTACAAAACCTGTAAATTTGATTTATTGAACAACAGCCCAGAATACACACAACAACTGGAAGAAGACAGATTTATTGAGGGTGAGATAACACAGTGATTGGTATACAGCTAATAATCTTTATTGTTCTAAAGTTTACATAATGCAGGCATTGGAACACATCTCTTATCACACAATGTATACAGTACTAATGTTTTTCTTCACAATTCTGACTGCAGTTGTACTGTATATCATGTTTATTAGGAATGCAGTTAATGTATTCCCTTCACATTTTCAATGCTGGTGTTCTTTATTACCAAAACATGTATTATTAATACAGTATACACATGTTATTCCCATGCATTATTAATGCTGTATCAACTTTCTTTACATAACAGTAGCATGTTTCATGCTTTTATCTATACTAAACTGTAACTGGCAATACTCAGTTATATCAGTCCAGGTCTATGTACATATTCATTGCAGTGCACTCACAACCGACTATACCTACTGGCAGTTACTACTATACTCTTTCTTAATTAGATTATTATATATTGCAAGATATATCTGTACTCACCACACTCTCGGTGCATCCTGGCCAGGTGCCCTGCATGGGCCTTCCAGTTGCAAGCCCTCTTCTCTGCAGCTGTGAGGGGGAAAACACACCATTATGCATACCTGTTGATGATATATTCATACTAGAAGTTGGTAAATTAGCGGTTCCTATACTTACAATCTTTTGGGGCACTGCAGTCCTGAGCGTCTTGGATCCATTGGGCCAAGATCTCCCCCTTTCTTCTCTTCAGATCATCATAATGATGACACACCTGCTCACCAGTGTGGGGGATTCTAGTTGCAGTGGTGAGGTCAGGTGCCAGATGGTACCAGGCCTTGGACTTGTATTCAGAGCCCTGGTACTGGAGCTGCAACAGTTTGTTGCCATGTTCTTTGACAAGGAGCTCAACCATGGCACTGGACTCCAAAATGCCCCAGTGCTGCACCCTCAGAGTGCTCCATCGCCGACTCCAGCCATAGCTCCTGCAGTGATTAAACTCCAACACTTTCTGACTGTATTTCTGCTGTTCAGCTTAAATAAGGCTGTTTTCCTGCCCTTTGCCACTATTGGACCATTTTTAAAAATGCTAAATAAAACTTAGTACTGCACAAACCCGCTAAGCTTAGTTGAGCAGTGCTTAAACTGGCAATGCATAGCAATGCTTAGTGGTGTGCAAACCTGCTTAGCTGAGCTAAGGACTGCTTAAACTGGAATTGCTTTAGCAGTTCCCAAACCAGCTAAGCTGAGCTTCCAATTGCTAAGTACTGATAAAACAAATTCTGTTTGAGCATTGCTTGGCTTAGCAGAGCTTAGCTACAGGCAAACCAGAGTTTTTAAAAAATAAAAAAAAAAATTATTGAAAGTATTTGTTCATTAATGATAATTTATTATGTGTATCTATTTTACTTTATATCCCTAAACATATGCATTTCTCTACATTATCTGGTAGTGTAACTTTAATGTATTGGACACATGTGTAACTGGGGCTTTTATCTTTGGGTCTCCACTGAAAATGGGCTTCTGGTCAAGCTGGAGTAACCCTGTTAACAAATTTCAATGTATATATAAAAAACATATTTACATTTCCCTATCGCATGTAAAAAAGCTGAATGGCCTGTATTCGAACCGTGCACCTACTGCATATGAGGCCATCACTCTAACCATTCAGCTACCAATGATATGGTGATCAGAGCTGTACTGTTCTATATAGCTCTCCGTTATATTTAAGCACTGCTGAGCACTGAGCCACGCCACACAAACCCACTCAGCTATGCTTAAACTTGGCCTTTTCTATTAAAATTAAAAGCATCTGTTTTCTATTTTTAGATGTCTGGCACATGTTTATTGATAAGCACTGAGCCACACAGCACAAACAAAAAAAAATTAAATAAAAAAAAAGGACAATGGCATTTTCACATTCAATTTCACTGCCATACAGCACTTTCACAGTGCAGGGGGTGTGTTATGGACACTGTAACATACCCCTACATATAAATTGTACAACTGGCTGAGTACACACATTTAATATTTTAGTGCCGTCCAGTTCTTTCGCAGTGCAGGGGGTGTGTTATACATCTCCAAGCGCTGTAACACACCCCCTACACTGATTCAGTAACTGTGTACACGGCTCTCCCTCAGTAGCATGACTTCATTAATATGCAAGGTGTGCTGCCGTGGGAGAGCTGCAGACATGGCCATGGTACACTCTGTGTAGGGCTTGCTCTATTCCTACATGGAGTTTAATAAATCTGGGGGTTAGTGTTTTTTAGCTACACATACCTACTGTAAATTACAGTTTTTAAGTCCCCCCCCAGAGATATTTTTGCTGGACACTGATAGCTCAAACTGATAAGGCACTCCCATTAAACTCTGTTTCATATCATCCCATTTCAAGCAATGTTAATCTGAATTATGCATTTTTTCTGCATTTTCTTGTTTTAAACAAAATTAACTGTTTCAATTTTTAACTTGTTCTGGGACCTTAGTCTTGTAGTATCCTTCACAGTAGTGAGAGAAGTGTGAGTTGCTGTAGGATCTCAGCCTCATTTATTTTATTTCTACTCCTTTTTACTGTTGGTATTTTACTTGGTCTGGGGGGGGGGGGGGCTTAGTTTTGTAGTATAACTCACAATAGTGACAGAACTGTGAATTGCTGCAGGATTTGAGCCTCATTTAGTACATTTATACTGCATTTTCTCCTTGCATTTTACTTGATTTAGGACCTTAGTATTGTGGTATAACTCTCAATAGTAACAGAATTCGAATTGCTGCAGAATCTGAGCCTCATCTATTACATTTATACTGCATTCTTTACTGTTGCATTCTATTTGGTCTGGGTACCTTAGTCTTGTACCATAACCCACAATAGTGAGATAATTGTGAAATTCTGCAGGATCTGAACTTTATCTATGTACATAGACAGCATTTTTACTTTTAACTGATTGGATTCCTCTGTAACTCATCTCTGATAATCTGTGCTGAGCTATTCTGCAGTGGTTTGCACTTCCCTGTATAGACACATGCACCTGGAGTTGTAACTTTCCATATAAAACTTCTTCAAATATTTTCTCAAGTATCTAGCTGAGTGTAGAATAGCTAGTTTGCCCTCTGACAAGTATTACTCCAAGAGTGCTGCTTTACAACCATCCTAGACCTCTCCCCTCAGCCCTAAAACTCCAAACTCTGATTACAACTCCCCTTGCAGATCATAAAAAAGAGGCCCCACAGCCATGGATGTGCACTTTTCTACTATCTCTGTTGTCAATGTGGTGAAAATGAGCATCCTGAAACAATGTAATAATTGTCTCATATTTACTGTCAACTACCTTGTTCTTAAGCAGACTGGCACAGTATGTGAGAGATGTAATTACACTATGTCTTTGGAGGCAAAGCATTCATATACAGACACTGATTTCTCTGAACAGGTTGCCAGTGATGCACACACTACACTTATATGGATCAATCACAAACTCACATATGCTTAGGCTCTTAAATGCAATCTACCCAGACCTAAAAGGCCTCCCATACACTGCCCTCAGCAACCTCTGAACACACTACAAAGACAACGTTCCTTAGGACACATACAATCACATCTCATAATGTCTCAGTCTCTAAGCCCTTAAGGCAAACTGCCACACAACCCAATATATTGGTCATTAGAAATGCTATTGTGAGACACACTGATGCCCCGCTGAGCAGAGTGAGCAAGGAGGCAGTCACTGTCACTTACCTTTCAGGGGCAAGGTTCCACCACATCACACATGAACTCAGGACATTGAACCACACATACCAGTATGACTCTATCATAGTCCCTATGGGTGATAATGACTTCAGATGTACCTCCCTGGACTATATGAAGAGAGATAAGCTAGAGCTTTCAGATTATGTGTCCCAGGCAGGTATGAGCCTAGCAGTGAGCAGCATTTTACCTTTTACAAAGATGATACAACAATATAAACAGAAGACAATTTACTGTAATAACTGGCTTAGTCACTAGTGTCATTCTAAAGGGGTCCAACATCTGTTGGCTTGGGAGGAGATGATCAACAGACCACACTGCTTTGCCAGGGATGATCTGCACCTGTCCCCAGTAGGCTTTTGGATATTGACAAAAATATTATCCACCCCTTTAAATGCCTTTTTTAGGCAATACCAATCTGAGAAACATTCCAACATAGTAAACTCCATGCAAGATAAACTGAAGGTGTATTGATGATAGGAGTCTCAACAAGAAGTTCCATTCCCTGGAAGCGTTCCTTACTCTGGATAGTGTTGACATCTGTGCAGTTACTGAGACATGGTTTAAACACAAGGAAGGCAACCTGGCAGAACAAGGCTACAGTACCTTCCACACATTTAGACCAGTTACCGCTCAAAGAAGGGACAAGAGGTGGAAGTGTATCAATCTACATAAAAACTAAGCCCACTTCAAGATTGGTCAAGCAATATGACATGCTTGAACTACTTCATGTCCAACTAACCTTAGGTAAGGTCCAATACCATATCCTTGCTAGCTGCAGGTCCCCATCTATGACTCAGGGTAACCATACCACACACTTCAATGTATTTGAATACAATGGAGTCACTCACATTTCTCTCCAATACCATATTTATGGGTGATTTCAACTATCACACCATAAACCTGGGCATATACACAACCACTAACATGCAGGTCAAAGATTCCTGGATTTTGTCAATGCAAATACCCTGGAACAGCTAGTCTGCACACCTAGCAGGGGTGCAAATATCCTGGAGCTGATACTCAGAAATATGAGGGAATATTGCACCCCCCCCCCTCCATGTAATGTCCTCATCAGTCAGATCAGATCATAAAGCAGTCACCCTTGAAATAAAATTAAAGGCTGAACTCCCAGTAAACCCCAGAACCTTTAAGAACTTTTTCAAGGCTAATGACCTCCTATTAAGTTATGGCACAGCTAAATTCCAAGCCCTCCCCCAAACTCAGAGTTCACAGTGGCCTATGAGGAAGTGTTTACAAAAGCCCTGTTTAAGCATGTAAATAACTGCATAGAAACAGTAGTATCAAAAAATAAATAAACTTAGGACAAGCTCCAAAAACATGCCTCCCTTGCAGAACCCACAGTATAAATATGTCGTACAACAAAAGAAAGAAAATCCTGTCCAAAAATAGGAAGGGTTATGCCCAAAAGACAAAAAACTCCCTCATCAATCACAACAAGCAAATCAGGGGACTAATTAAGTCCACTAAAGACAAATTTGAGGCAAGAATAGCCTCCCAACCTAAGGATAACCATAAGGTATTTTTCAGTTAGCATGCAGCCTTAAGGGGAACATCCAACAGTGTGCTGAACTAGTAGTAAATGGAACTTCCTATACCGAACTGGGGGATATAGAAAATTTGCTGGCTGATAAATTTAGCTCCATTTTCACTAACTTCGGTATTATAGACAAACTCACAAATTTAGATATAAATCCCTATGTCACCCAAAGGATAGCCAAATGGCTCACAGGTAGGACACATGAGGTTAATGTGAAGGAATCCACTCCACCAAGAGGCCTGTTACTAGCGGTGTTCCACAAGGCTCAGTACTGGGACCTTTCTTGTTTGGAGTATACTTCTCTAAAATTAAGGCAAATGTAGAGGACCTTTGGCTGACCAGATTTGCTGATGACTACACGTTGAGTGCAATCACTGAATCCCCCAGAGATGTAGATATCCTCGGGGAAGGTCTGACACAGACAAATAACTGGTGCCAGAACCATGGCCTAATGCTCATTGCAAAAAAAAATGCATAATTATACCCTTTGGGAAGACAAGCACCCCTACAAATTTCACCATTGATAGCACTCCCCTAAAAGTAGACCCATTGGTAAGGGACTTGGAAACTCAGATTGACAGTACCTGAAATTTGATCACATTGTGTTATTGGTAATGAGACAATCCTAAGTAGTGCAATGTAGTAAGGAAGTTGAAAATGTTTCCTTACAGTAAATATTAGAAACATACTTTTTCTCATATCTATTCTTAAAAATGGTTATATCTAGATAAATAATCCTGTCTGTGTCACAACTATATGTAAACTTCAAAACTGAGCTAGAGCCTTTAAGCACTTTCAAAAACTCTTGGAACAATTCAATATTATCCAACCATAAAATCAAAATAGCATCCAGAAATCTAAAATAATGGTATACTTTATTAAAATAACTTGGAATTAAACACCTTTGTTTGTTCCCAATCCACTAAAAATAGATTTGCATATGTTGGGGCACATCTAGCACCCAACACATGCAACAACAGCCTGTTTTCTGATGGAAATGTTCACCATCTAAGTATACATAGTTATTTTGAATAACTAGCTCCAATAGTTCCTGTATAATATATATTTATGGCTCTTACTTTTATCTCTTAATAAGATGTTATGAAAATGTTGTAGCCCTATGTCATGTGGTATGACAGAAAATAAGTTGTCCACATCTATGGTCATAAATAAAACATCCTCTCTAAAAGGAACATCATTAAAATGCTCTAACAAGTGCCACAAATCTCTTAATATATGACTTTCTTTCTTAACTAGATTCTGGGTGTGAAAATCTACATATATTGCTAGTGGCTCCATCTTGGAGCCAATTGCTGCTACAGTTGGCCTGAGGGGTGGGTCGTTTAGGTTTTTATGCACCTTCGGTTTTCCAAATATTGCTGGAGTTACCAGTTTATCCACTCTGAGGAATTCCAGTATTTCTACTCTTATAAGATCCTTTCTAAATAAGTCATTTAAACAGAAATGTATTTTGGCATAAGCCATATTTACTTAGTTTTTGGACACTTATGTATAGGTGGATGTTTTGTTTAGTACTTCCATTTTACTTATGTAAATCCAATAATCCATTATTACAATGCCACCCCCCCTTATCATAACCCTCCCATCTTTGTCACCTCTAACTTGTATTAGTGCTTCTCTTTCTTCCCTTGATATATTATCCAGTAATCTTTTAGCATTTTTTGATAGTAGTCTAAACTTACTTTCACATACCCTTTCAAAGGCAGAAACTAAGGGATTGCTTGGTGGCATGAACATACTTTTCCTTTTTTAATTTTAGATGGTGACTAAGTACATTTGCATTATTAAAAACATCTTGAGATTGAGTTGTCTGATATATAATTTTTATTGCGCCAACAGTTTTCCAATGTATTTAAATAATGGAATAAATTAAAAACCTTTCTTAAAGAGAGAAACATTATTATCAATAACTAACTGACTGTAATTGAAAACTTTAAAACCATCATCAGTTATTACATTTTGTACTACAGTTGAATCAACAACATCCCTAGCACAATTCAGTCTTTCAGTGGTCTTTTCTATAACTGTTTTCTTCTGTTTCTCCCTTTCCTCGTACATAGGGGCTGAAATGGACTGGTCATCTGTTGGTGAGAATGGAATGGCCTCTGTTGTGTCACTCTCCCCATAGATGTTTGAACTAAAAATGAATTGTTTTACCAGCCCACTTCATGCAAATCAGGCAGAACATTGCTTGTCATATCAAGACCTTCTTGCAAAACGTCACTATATGATTTTAACACCCTATTAACTATTTGAGATACAGGCTTGGGGTATGCTCTGTTTTTATCATACTCCAGTCTGTCCCTTTGAATCTTCTTATTTTTCCTTTCTTTATTTTTAACAACCAATTTATCAACCTTTTTTAAAAAATTCCTCTTATGATTTTTTATGTATGTGAAACAAAACATAATTTTCTATACTACTATTAATTGTTAATATTTCTTGTTCCAAACATTGCATTTTCTTATCATTATCAGCTCCAAAGATGTAGATATCCTCCAGGAAGACCTGAACAGACAAATAACTGGTGCCAGAACCATGGCCTAAAATTCAATGCAAAAAATGTCGTTTTATACCATTTTGGAAGACAAGCACCCCTGCAAATTGCAACATTGCTAACACTCCCCTAAGAGTAGACACAGTGGTAAGGGACTTGGAAACTCAGATTGACAGTACCTGAACTTTGACCACCATCTATTCATGGTAGTGAGAAAATCCTAAGTAGTGCAACTTATAAGTAAGGGCATGGCACCCAGCTCTAAGGAGAGCATAGTCTCACTGTACTGAGCCCTCATTATACCAATAATTGAGTACAATGCACCATTTGGAATGTATCTGAGCAGGTATTTGCAACAGCTGGAGCAGCTGCAGAGGTTCTTCACTAAAAGAATCTCCCTTCTTTGGTTATTCTTGCCCTTGCCCCCCCACCTCTTTCCTCCTAATGGTAATATTGTAATACCCCACAATATATACCACTATTTCTTCCTGAAATGAGCAATCTCTCCCAATATTCCTCTCATTTCTTTGATCAGAGCACTGGTGGGATATATAGTGTGCCTACTGAGATTCGTATTCTTTCTAACTGTCCCTTTATTCCCGTAAATCTTCCTTTCTTATCTTACATTCTCCCATCTATTAGCGTAGGATATGTTTTTTTAAATTGAGTATCACAACACCTCTTTGCCTTCTATTTTCCTATGAGGAGATAGCCTCCACAGTCTATCCCTTTGTGTATTTGTTATATTCTTCAGAATTTAAGTGTCTGTCTTGTAGTTTTGTAATCTCTAACATGGTTATCCTTACATGTGCCAATTTTTTTCTCTTTTTACTCTGTTTCTTATCTGATATTCCACACTTTAATGTCTATTTTCAGTTTCCCTGTCATTTTCTATCTGTTTGTTCTTCCTTCTCTTTTTTCCCTGCTCTCTGCTCCCTATTTTTTGTAAACAAAAGCAAAATAAATAGAAATAAATTATTTTTCTTCCTTTTCTGCTTATTTTGCCTTGTAGTTCTCTCCCTAATTCCTTAACCTGTTATTTCAATGTCTCTCTCAGTATTTTGCCCCCCTTTAAATGTCTTACCCCTTATAACTTTGTGCGCACGCACACACATATATACATATATATGTATACATATATACGTATATATATATATATATATATATATATATATATATATATATATATATCTTTTTCCTTCTTCAGAGTTCTATTTGCTCTGAACGGCCTGCCCTATGTCCTGACCCTGTAGTTTGTAATAATTATAACAGCATACTCTGCATCTAGAGTCATCTGCTTGCCCTGCTTCTCCTTCTCTTTGAAGCCCTTTTACTTTACAATTTATTCTCTTCCTTCTCACTGTCTTTTTTTATTTTCCTGTTAGTCTCATGCAGTGTATTTTATCTTCCCCCTGCATATAGTTTGGCATAGTTTCCCTACTATTGCTTTCTTTTACCTGTTTTCTATGTGTGTGTAAATTCCATGTCTTTCCCCCTTTATACCATCACTTCAAAGTCTCTTTCTCATTCCCCTTCTTCTATCTTTCCATATCTCCAGCTCTTGTTACTACAGTAATATATTTGTTCTTGATTACATATCTTTCCCAAGTCTATATTAATCTTTCTCTCCCCCTCATTGACTTAAGTTTTAGACCTCATCTGTTTTCTATTTTCCTTGATTGCCCTAGCATTATTCATTTGTTTTCTTTGATTTTAGGTTACTATTTTCCACCATTTTCCCTTCTCATTCTCTATTGCTTATCTTCACACTGGCTCAAGTCACCCTCTCTTCCCCCTCATCACCTTCTTTATTTCACCTTATCCAATCCCTTCCTATCTATTTGTCTTCTCATTCTTATGTTATGGCCTGGTCTTCCTACTATTTATTCTCTTGACCGGTTTGGAGCTTTTTTACTTTTTCATCTTTAGTGTTATGATGTTTACTTGGTTCCGCTTACTTCCTTATGTATCCTTTTGTTTTTGGTGACTTGTCACGCTTTGGCCCACCCCCAACCCCATTCATCTATTGCTATTTAATCACAATATCCATATGTTCCCATGTTTTTATGTTCCCTGATCAACCCATCCTTCTAAGCGGAGCTTATTTTGAACTATTTATTCTTATAGCTTGTAATTTACCCTTATTATTATTCCCCATTATCTTGGCTTCATTAACTATTTTTGTCTGCCTTTAAAAAATAATCTTACATAATGGAGAACATGTCCTTTAAGTTATATCTGTTGTTTAATGGGAAAAAAGAGAAAAGGCATTCTTTCTTAACATATTCACCTTTACTGTCTTTTTACCTTTTGTAATAAAAGAAAAGGGCTTACTTTCTGTTTCTTTTCCCACACCCCTTTGAAGAATGTTTACACCACATGCACAACACACACAAACACACACACACACACACTCACACACACACATACACACACACACACACACACACACACACACACACACACACACGTCTGTTGTCATCATTTCACAATTATTGCATTCAGTGTCCATTTACAAACTTCTTGTTTATTTCCCCTTCTTATCTCCCTTCCCTTCCAGTTTATATACAGTTTATTGTATAAATGTCTATTTACAATGTCCATTAATAGTATTTGACCTATAGCATATCTCCTTCTTATGATCTTATTTCTTCTCCCTTCATTCTATTATTGTAAGTCTTTTAAGTATTTTCCCACTCTTCCACCTTTTTTAATGTCCTTCTGCTGCTTCCCATATTGCTTCTTTTATAATTTCCACTTTCTCTATCAGTTTTTTTTTGTAAACATTGGGAAGAAGCCTCTACTATGTTCTTGTGATTCTGTTACTTCAGCCTCTTGCCCAGTGGTGTCTGTCTCCTTTCTCCTTTTGGTTCTGTCCAGGATCTATTTTTTGTATGTTTCTGCAAGAAATTCTCTGTTGCCTTGTGGTCAAAAATGTTTTGACCATTCCCTATAGATAAATCCTCATTAACACACCAGGTAGAGTAGCCTTCACCTTATTCTCTTCTCTTTACACTGAATAATTATTCGAATAAATGCATTCCTACTTTTTCTCCTTTTCAAAATAAAAGTCTTGATCAAGAAATATCCTTTCCCCATTTACATTGAGGATGTGGACTGGTTTCCATATTTCTCCAGAGAGTCTCTTTGATTTTATAGGAAGGGAATCTAACTATAATCAGCTTTGGTCTACTGGCCACGTCTGTATTTGGCTGCCATGCTTTTATATGTGCCTTCGCAATATTTAATTCCTCTTTTGCGATGTTAGTCCATTTAGTAAGGAGGTCACTTACTGTACCCATACAGTCTCCCCTTTTGTACTTTTCTGGGATGCCTGAAATCTTCAAATTCTTTCTTTTTGCCTTGTCTTTGAAGTCTATTGTCTTCTCCTCCAAACATTCTATCATTGCCTCTGTGGCTTTACACTTGCCTTTTGGTTCTTCCATTCCTATCTATTAGTGTTTGTGTTATTCTGGTTTGTTCATTGAACCACTCCTGAATCTCATCTAGTCTTTTTTCATGTGTTGTCAAATTATCTTGAAGATATTTTCTCATCTCTTTTATTTCTTGACATATCTTTATCAATGTAACCTGTTCTTCCATGTTGTCCTCAGGGTCTTCACAGTGTCTTCCTGCTAATAATGCCTTTATTTTTACTTGTTTTTCCCTTTTTGTTTGGGGGAAACATCTGAATATTTTTTTTTTTATTTGTAGTTACTTAATTGTATTACTTTGTACTGCTTTTTCTTTCCAGGACTTCTTTAGCAATTATTTATAAGCAGAGCACCACAGAGTTGCTGCTTTTCAGCACTGTGCCATACCAGAAGCCCTAGTATGATATGCTTGTGTACCAAATATTTAAAGAAATATGAAAATTCTCATATTTCTCATAATCTGACAAGCAAAGTAGAACATCTCTGCCCCTTTAAAAGCTAGAGGTTATGTATCAGTGGATATATTTCTGGAATAAAGTCAGCTTCAAAATGAATAGTTTGTTATGTTTCCATGTTCCTTTCCAGTGATACAGGCATAATTATGAAATATACAATTTTAATAATCTGACAAATTATCAATGTATTATATATCTGCAAGTGGATAGATAAGCTTCACGTTTTGGTGGTGGTTTGTCCTTAGCACTACCATCTTTAACATTATAACTTACTCATCACCCTGCCATAGTCCCTCTCAGAGATATTAATTTTCATAATCTGACAATTAAATTGTAATATCTTTCCATGTGTGCTACATATACTTCATGACATCTGATAAAATTATAAGTATTGATGGCAGCTTCAAAATAAGTCCTTACCCTTTACTTTGTCATACTGCCTTACATAAATATTCTTAGAAATATGAAAATATCACATACCTAATAAACAAACCATTATAGCACAACAGTTGGGCTGCATACACATGGATTCTTTTGACCACAGTGAATATAGTAATGCAAGCTTCCATAAGATACTTTGCACACCATGTTTCACTGTTCTCTTTCAGAGGTATTGGGAAAAATAGGAGAAATGTATTGCATTGTATAATCTGTGATTTAATCAAATTGTTGTATCAGTCTATGTGTGATTTATGCATCTCATATTCTCTGATCTAGCTGTAAGTATTAGTACCAACTTCAGAATGAGACCTTACTCATCACTTTACCATGTTCCCTTACAGAGTCACTCGCAAAATGTGAAAACAAATATTCATATTCTAATTAATAAATCAACTGTTATAGTTCTGTAGCTGTGTTACTGAGATATAGCCGTGTTGGCTAGTGTATGCATATTAATGCAAGCTTGCAAATGATAACCTGGCTCATCATCTTTCCATGCTCCCTTGCAGAGATATTGATAATAATATGAGAGATTTAAGTAATGATTTTCATAAACAAATAATGAAACTGTGATAGCTCTCTCTGTGTGCTACATGCACTATACTCTTTGAAAAAGATTTTGTATGCAAAAAAAGTAAATCAAATGTATATCGTAAGTCCACCTTTTCTAACACGTAATTTGCAATACAATAGCAGTCATCCAATGCACCAGAAAAAAGCCTTATTAAAAGGCAATTTCAATGGCTATGGAAATAGAAATGGTGATAAATATATTTCAGGACAGGAATTAGCCCCTGTAACTTTTACATTATATAAAGAAGCAAGTCCTAAAGGACAAGCCTGTAAGGCACAAACCACTTCTGGCCAGGAATACATTATATTAATATGAATATTAAAGAGAAACTGGTAAGGGGAAGAAAGTGTATGAAACTTCTACAGGAGTGTTTGGAACAAAGAGTGGAATGTGTTCTGAATGTTCTTATATCTATATTGGTACTAAATTTAAACGTAAACCGTTTAATTATAATTTTAAGTTTACCTATAAATATAACTGTAACAGCACGGTACTAGTGTACCTAGCTTACTGTAATCTGTGCCACTGTTATTATGAAGATAATACAGAACGAACACTCCAGAAATGTATTTACAAACATTTGCATGATATGAAAAAGGGTAATGAGAAAAATGCCCCATATAAGCAGACTCAAGTTTGTGGGGTACACAAAACAATATGTTTACTAAACCAAATATCTGTTGGAACCAAGAGTGGCTCATGGAAGTTAAAAACTGAACTCAACAAACTGATGTGGCAAATCAGGCTGAATGCAGGGGTATCCCCTGTGATTAACGTTAGTATTTCTATCAACAGTGCCTTAAAAATTCACTCATAAAGATTGTAGTATTATTTTTATATAATTTCCTACAATACCCAATTACATTTTTTTAGTGACATAATATACGTTTTTCAGCCAACTTTTTTATTTTTATTTAGTTAGTTTGTTTAACGAGGCAGTACAATAATCAAAACAGCCCATTTACAGGCACAGCCTGAGTTTTTATCACTACGTTATTTTTGTCACAATACTTATTAAACGGGTTAGAGTATTTTAACAGTATTTACACACTTAGAGAATTTCAGCAACAGGCTGTATGTCTGTTTTTTTATAATGCATGTATTTAACACTTTTACTGAATGTTTTGAATACTATTAGTTAATTTTTGACATGTGAATAGGATTTTGTGAGAATAAAATCATGTGAGGGGAAGTGTTTGGTAGTTTTGATGTTGTCCAGTGAAATATAAGCACTCAACTACCATGCTGTGTGTTAATAAAAGTGTAAAAAAAAGTTCTTGTGTGTTTGAGCATTTTATTCCTGTGGAATTCATTTTAGTTTGTGTATTCTTGGAGATTTCAACATGGTAGGGTGTTGTGTTCTAAGCTGATTGGCTTTGTCCTTCCCCTTCATGTGGTTATTGTATATATTCCCAATGGTGGACATGGGACTGTAGTCCTTGTTCCATCGTGTTTGTCCCACATGTCCTAGATGCCAACAAAGTAGGGTCAGTGTCACTGAATAGCAAAAATATAGGACTGCTATTTTCCACTGAATTGCCACCAGTGGACCATTCTGCAGCTGATTGTAGTACCTTTCAGGTGCTTTAGTGGAAGTGTGCCTATTAAATGTTTTATGGCCACCCTGCCCTACTGGTGCACATTGTTCCACGGCAATACAAGTCATATTGGAGCACATGCTTTGCAATAGGGAGAGAGGTAAAGGAGTTATCAAAGTAGATGTGATGCTTTCCCATCAATCTCCTGGTTAAGTCTGTGACAACCCAGTATGTCAGTCCAACCTCAGTCTATTATTTCATCTTGCCAGTGTACACCTAAAATTCATGGACATATCTATTGTAAGCATCAGCAAACACCTACACTTTAACAACATAATTCTCTGGCTTACCAGGCATGTAATGCCTAAATAACATGTGTCATGGATTCCAAGATGATGTATTGCCTTCTGTACCAGGGGGAATAGGGCAGTGCATGTGTAACATATGCCAACATAGTTAGCTGGAGTTTTGTAAATAATTTTGTAAATAGTTTTCTGTCATTTGATTGTCACACTGACTTGTACAGATGCTTGTATTAAAAATATATCAACAGTGTTATTATAACTGACTAAATGTTTATGTTTAAACAAATGATTCTATAATTTTCAAATACTGCAACAGATCTTAGAAAAACTCTGATTCTGTACTCTACTAGAGCCATGTGATCAAATGTGATGTCATTCTATAACCAGCACTGAGGGGATTGAACTCAACGATCAGCTTGTTTTCATTTCTTTGGAACGTGATATAAAAATCTATACCAGTTATCACCGTCAGTTCATTTGTAGTCAGTTAGAAGTCAGAAGATCATCACCTTGCCTAGTGGAAGTAAGCTTCTCAGCATCTCATCTTGCCTTGCTGAATTAATTAAGTTCGCTAGGGAACAGCTCTTTAGACAGTCAGGAATTACAGTGAAATTAGCCAAGTATTGTTTTTCTGCATCTGCTTGAATCTGTCCAACTGTTTTATTTTTATTTCTTCTGTGATTGAAATTCTGATGTTTATTGCACTTAAATATTTAATATTCTCATATTTTCTATTTTATTATTTATTATTACATATTTATACCTTTTATTGTGGCTGGTCTTTTAGCAATTACTTTTAACATCTTGAGAGTACTTGTGCTTATTCTAGTGATGCCTTGGCCACTCTGAAAAGCCTTGTTACTTGGGCTACACTTTACCATTTATGTTAGTATTGATTTTACTCAGTATAACTGAATACCCTTGTAAGAGCCTGACAGTGACTGGCTGGTGGCAGCATCATTACCTTATTGTCTGGGCATAGGGGGGCACAGCTAGTAAATCTGTCCCAGCCTTTCCCAGGAGTGAGTGAGTGTGTGTGTGTGTGTGTGTGTGTGTGTGTGTGTGTGTGTGTGTGTGTGTGTGTGTGTGTGTGTGTGTGTGTATGTGTGTGTAAATCAACTACCCAGATGTGGTTGTGTCAGTCACTTGTAACTCCTCTTGGGGGAAATCGTGCTTGATACAGAGAGCTGCATTTGAAAATACTGAGTAAATCCATCCCTGTTTTAGTGACCATCTCTCACCGGTGTCAGTGGTAAGGATTGAGGCTCCTTGATTACTGATCTGGGGTAAAGAGAGGCCATCACAGTAGGCATCTGCAAGCACCTACACTTTCACACCATAATTCTCTGGCTTACCAGGCATGCAATGCCTAAATGACAGGTGTCATGGATTCCAACCATTGCTTCATATATTGCTATTCTCAAGATGCAGGTTGCAGTGTGTTCTGCATTTGTGAAAGATAGCATCCAATATGGGGAGAATGTGAAGTAGCTTGTCATACTCCCTGGAGTTATATGGTGGATTCAGACAATTATTGTTGAAGTGAAAATACTGGCAATTTTTTAAATGGGTCTCTAGTCATATACTTTTCTATGATGAACTGTCTATATGAGTAGTACATTTCCCAATACTGTCTGTATCCTGCAAGACGAATCATAAAAGTGTACATTTGCACACCTAAATATGTGTCTTTTTTGGTCTGAGGATAATGACGGGGAGAGCTGGACCCACAAAGATATTGATGTGTATGGCTATCAAGTTTTTATCCCAAGTGATACTTGTATACCTGTATATTTAATTGGTCATAGTGTTCCAATTTCCTATTGCATATTCTAGACATTGCCTAACTGACCCTTCCTTGTACCATTCACAGTACATATCCCTTGTTAATGCAGAGGTACACCATTGTTGGTGGGATTCCCTGCTGAGGCCCCTTCACAGTCTTCAAGCAACTGTGGATTTAACTGAGCTCTAGCTGCTTTCCTGGCCTTAGTTACACTGCACTGAATCAGTGTTGCATAACAGTGCAGTGGGCATCAGATTGTCACTGTTTTAAGTTATTATCAATATGTCCATATTTAAATAATGCCAGAGACAGTTCGTCCTCCATTTCAAATTCAGAATGCATTTACTGTCCATTACTGTGGACATCAGCAATCTTTACCAATGCTAGTAGTACATCATCCTCTGTCTTGTACTTGGTGTCACTTGGTGAGCATGGCTTATGATCCTTGTGTTCACCACACTGCTGGGTATGTCTTACCTGTGCCTTGAAGGTCATACTCACTGTCAGCAATGTGTGCATGGTCTGCAAAGTTACATACAGTATGTGCCTTGTGATCAGTGCTGCATACCAGTAGTCTGGTGGCAATAGATTAATAAAGTCCATCCTCAACCCCATCAGAACTTTGAAAGAGGCAAATGATCCCATTTTAAGGGACCCCTCTGGGAGACTTCTAGGGCTCAACAGAGACCAACACTGGTATCCACAGGAGGACAAAAGAAAAAGAAACATGGCTCTCACTTTTACAGTAGATTATAAAACAATTAGAAAGGTCATGACTGACAACTAGGTAATGACTTCAGATAATAAACAACTGGGAAAACTTCTAGGACCTCATCCTTGTTTTATATTTAAGAGAGCCAGGAACATTAGGGACTGCATAGAGTGCAAATTCAGACATGAGCAACAAGGACTACTACTTCTTTTGCCCAGTACTCAGGAGAAAAATCAACAGCACTTGTTCTAGTAATTGCAACACTGCTTTTGTGATATACAGTGCACAGTGTAATGGCTGCAGTTGTTTTTACATAGAGAAAATTATGAACAAATTCAAAATGAAGTTAGCATACCACCTGGTTGATATCAGACTCCAGATTCTCAAAAAACATCTAGTAAAGCACTGTTGTGATTTCCCAGACTGTGGAAGTTTCCACTTCCACATCCTGAACGAGCTCACTATGGGTCCACTCAAAGGAAACAAAAATGTGATCCTTGAAAAAAATGGAGTTAAGCTAACAGATCAGACAGGATGCCCACCACTACCCTGGTCTAAACTCAAGCATTTCTATTAGAAGTGTGCTTGCACTAAGGAAACTAAACCATAGATCATACAGCTAAAACACCTAACCCAAGATGTGGACATAAACTGTTAATTAACCCCAATTGCTGTTGTTAGTATGAAAAAGTCAATCAAGTAATTACATTTGTAAATCACTGCATCTACATTACCGTGGTTTATCCAGTGAACTAGTGACATGGAAAACAAGCCACATTATTTATTTATTTATTTATTTATCTGTTCTGATCTTTAGATGTGTACAAGTCTAAGAAGTAACTGGCATGGTTTGAAAGTGTTTTGTTTTTTTTGTTTTTTTTTACCGCATGATGTGCACAAACTTAAACAGAAACTTTCAGTTATTTGAAATGCTTTTTTTGTTGTTGCTACTTATTTGAGACTTGGGCTTTCCTTTTGGTGATAAGAGTGAGAAAAGGTGGCCACACTCTAGCCTCCCAGTTTGATTGACAGCCCACTCCCATACTGATTATATCAGCCTCTTACATCATCTAACCCCCACTCTGGGCCCATGGCACCTCCCCGTCTCTCAGGAGATTGGCTAACTGCCCTTCCACCTGATCCCAGCCAGTTTCCAGCCTTTTATCTAGCTAGACACAGAGCTATCTAGCCCTTTTTTGCACTAACTTTACCTCCTGGAACCCGAAGAGAGGAAGAATCTGAACAGAAGAGCCCTGACTTCACCACTAGAACCTGAAGAGAGGAAGAATCTGAAGAGAAGAGCCCTCAGTAATGCCTAGACTCTGGAAAAAAACTTGACAGTAAAGACCCCAAATGGGAGTACCATAAAACCAATGTCTGGGACCAAGAGCATTCCACCTCTCACTGCAGCTACCCCACAGCAACCAGGCAGAGATACTGTAGTCAATGGGCCTGCATTTAACACAATTTCTATAATCTGCAGTACAATGAAAATTGCTGTTCCAGGGAACCACTCCACCTGCTATATTCTTTACACCATAGGTACAATTTGCCTATGCGCAAAGACGATCTGAGATTCATATGTTTATTAAAAGTGTTTGTATATGCTGCAGTTCACCACTTGTTGGATTTTTATTCCATGGCCCCTGAAAGCCTACACAAAAGGTTCTGAGGTCTCAAATGTTACTTACTTTTTTCCTCCTACTTGTGCACATCCATGAGCGCTGTGACTTGGTTTCCACTGTATGCTATTTCTCTGGATGCATGTACTGTCCAAAAATGGGAATCACCTAGTGTAGCTTTAAGTGACTACCTCCCCTGCATATAAGAAGGTCTGTCATCATCAAGAGGAAGAAGAATGGGGACTGGTCACATTACTCATGTATATGAGCCTCTTATAAGCAGGCATTGTAAAGCTTTTTTATTTTATAAGAGAATATTAGCCTTTCATATTATATGTCAAGAAATAATAAGCCCCATAAAAGTGGGCACAGCCTCTCATATCACGTGTGATAGACTGGAAAAATTTCTGTAATAAAACTTCCATACTTGGCTCCAAGGAATATGAGGCCTACTGATGCAGACACAGCCTCTCATGTTACATGTGTTACAAAACAGACTAATAACGTGTGGTGATAGTCTTGTAAAAGCAGGCACTTTCAATAATCAAAGTGTAAACCACTCTATTAGATGGACCTGATGGAGCTCAGGAGAAAGTCTTTTCTTAAATATATTTTAAGGAAATAAGAATTTTATTCTCAACAAGTTTCAAAATGAACTTAAGGCATGCAACTGGTCAGTACTAAAAAGTGCCCCCTAGATGAAGCAGTAGCATACTTTAATACCAATTTCTTTGCTATTCTTAACTCCCATGCTCCCAGCTGCTCTATTAGAACCAAAGTTAATATTGCACCATGACTTTCTAAAGATACCAAAACCAAAATTTAATTCAGAAACAAAGCATAGGCCACCTAACAAAAAGCCCCACTTGATCAACTAAGATACAGACAGCTAAGGAATGACACCAAAAAATCCATAACCCTAGACAAAAAGAACCACTACTACCATCTACTGCAAAAACACCAAAACAAACCTCAAAAGTTCTGGGCAGGAATAAACAAACTACTCCACCCAGGCCAAACCGCCAATCCCCCCCCCCCAACTTCCCAACAAAAATCCCCAGTAGACATTGTTAATAACTTCAACAGCTTTTTCACAGAGACTATCCAGTCTCTAGCCAGCCAACTCTCTCCCAGTGGCTCTAATTCTAACACAGCCACACCCAGTGCCCAAACATACTTTACCTTCCAACCTGTTCCTTCTCAACTTATTCATGCCCTATTTTTAAGAAACTAAGACCCACCGCCCTGGCTGCCGACCTCTTCCCAGCAGCCTATCTGCAAAAGGCTGCTGACACCATAGCATACTCCATCTCAATCTTGGTCAACAGAGCTATATCTGAAGCTACTGTTCCCACTATATGGAAAATCACCCATGTCATACCTCTCCATAAAGGAGGCAGTTCCACTGAACTGTCAAACTTTAGACCAATAGCTATTCTATCACCTCTAGCTAAAATTATGGAGAAGTGTGTACACATACAGTTCATGCACTACCTCACACAGAACAAGCTGTTGTCCAACTTTCAGCATGGCTTTAAGCCACACCACAGTACTACTTCTGCCCTCCTCTCTTTCTCTAATGTCATTAACCACAAACGCAATAATAACAAACTATCCTCGGCACTCTTTCTAGATCTATCCAAGGCTTTTGACATGGTTGACCACAAAATGCTTAGAAATACCTTGAAGGCCTTCTCCTGAAACAACTATTTTTTTTATTTTATTTTATTTTACATTTGTTGACCGGGCTAGTCCAACTGGATATATTTCCATTTTCAGCAGAGGCCCGGGGAGAAAAGCTCCACATATAGACAAAAGGAGATACATCATGAGGACAAATGACATAATACACATTGTTACCTATATCTAAAAACAGGAAAAAACAAGTGAAAGAACATGGAAAAGGAAATGTAATAAGTTAACCGAAAGAACAGCACTTAACTTTCTAGCAAATCTAAGTAACACAATGATGAACATTCTAACATGTTTTAATACCAAGGAGGAAGTATAAGATTAAAGAAAGAGAAGCAACAATAGAGAGAGAGCAGATATAAATAGACATAAGGTAGTTAGAGAGAGATTAAGGGCCATAAAGATGACGATGACAAGGAGCAGTCTGTAATGGAAAAAAGAGAAAGGTAAGGGAGGAAGCAGAAGGAGCAGACGAGTAGGAAGAGAAATGAGAATAATAGATGGAAATTATTTTAGTCAGGATTAGAGCAGGGACACATCCAGTGGCTTTTAAGGTAACTTCTGAGTTTTTGTTTAAACAAAACAGTGGAAGCAATAGAAGTAAGTTCAATGGTCCAATGGTTTCAATCCTACCTGCAGGGCAGACAACAGGCAGTCCTATGGCAGGACAAGCTATCATCTCGCCTACCCATCACATTAGGAATCCCCCAGGGCTCGAAACTAGGACCCCTTTTTTTATCCATCTTTACCAACGACCTTCATTCAGTCATCCCAGATGCTACCCACATTCAATATGCAGATGACTACAACTTGATTTGTTCTGACAACTCACCAGCTATTTTATTCAAATTAACCCTAAATACCTTCAATACAGTGGAAAAATGGCTCTCCAATCAACATCTAATCCTAAACCCCAACAAAACTAAGCTGCTCCTCTTCTCCCCACACGCAGGACCTCCCTGCCATATTTCAACATAACTGCTAACAATGGCACTATCATCTCCCCAGAAACCCAAACTAAACTACTGGGTGTCATAGTTGATAACAACCTGAAGTTTGATGTGCATATCAATCAAACTATCAAAACCATTAATAAAAACCTTGACTCTCCTTACAGAATCAAACCTTTCCTTACCCCACTTGCTAGAACTGCAATTGCCCATTCCCATCTACTATCAACTCTTCTCTATGCCTCACCTCTATTCTCCAACTTAAACAAAACAAATCTTAATAAATTATCATCTTGTTATAACCACACTGCCAGATGTGCTACTGGCACAGCCTACCAGACACACCACTGCCACAACCTAAATTGCCTAGGATGGCTTGAGCTGCCTAGCTTACTGCAGTTCAACCAGCTAATAGTGGCACATAAAGTCCTTTACCAACCAGAAAATACACCTGCACTAAAAAATATTATCAGCCCCTACACCAGCACCCGGCCACTACGATCATCCATGAGACTCCTAGTTCAAACATACAAATCCAACTACTCAGCTGGGGACTCTGTTTGCCAACTCTGTTGGAAAAACATGGAACAGACTCCCAGCTGGGTTGACCCCAGAACCCTCACTAACTCAATTCAAAAACAAACTCAAGAAATACTTCAAAACTCATTGGTTATGTCCTTGCACTAACCCCGACTAGTGACCTCTCTATTACTTAGGTGCTTTACCTTCAACTACTTCTAACTTTTTTCTACCACTCCATTTCAGGAAGGGTCAATTTTATAACTGCTGCTCAATGTGCCTTAAACCTGATTGTAATGTTATGTATATATATATAACTTTGAAAATAATGTTATGGCTTGTAAAGTGTTTTATAATAAGTTAGTACTATACGTGCTAAATGCTAGTATTGCTTATGACTGTAATCTGCTTGAAACTAGCATTTACTAAATGTTCAATGTGTATTATTATCTTGGAGCTTTTCTCCCCAGGCCTCTGCTGAAAATGGACATATATGCAGTCGGACTATCCCAGTTAACAAATGTAAAATAAATAAATAAATAAATAAATATTTCTGTAGTTGCAGCTTATAGTGTGCTGTCATGTTTTGTTTCTTAGAAGTAAAAAGTAAAAATAAAACCTTTTAACTAAGAATGAGGTTCCACAGGCTGCTGAGCTGGTAAACACTCACAGGCTTTTCAGGAATATTCAAATAAGAGACTAGCCTCTAAGCTTAGGTATTTACTCCTTGTTTTTCCATCTCCCAAATTTTCCTCCAGTCAACTCCCATGAACTCTCTTACCATTGTTGGTAACTGCCTTTAAATAACTGACCTGTTGAATGTAATATATTAGAACAAGACCACTCATCCATCTACCTACTTAACTGAATAAACTACTGGAAACTTCAACAAGGTATCAGAAAGAGAGAGAGAGAGTCTCATAGATCTTCTAGCTAAAGTGATTTTATCTGGACTAATCCTTTATACTCTTCCTTGTTAGTCCTGTCACCCTCTGGGTCACAAGTGGGATACCAGACTTCACTCGAGCTCCCTGGATTACCTCTGTTAATTTTAGTAGTCTGGTGGAAGGAGATACTACTGTGGTTTCATCATCATCATCATCATTAAAATCATATGTGTGGCCCCAAGCATTGTCTCAAAGATAAGCCATTGGAAGATCATCATTGGTTTTGTACTCTTCATCTTTGTTCAGCTGTGGGTTATGTCATGGCAGCAGAAGGAGACCCAGATCAGTATCTCTTATACTGCAGTCAGGGTCAGTTTCTGCTTCAAGCATGAGGGTGCTTTGTAGCTCCTTTTCACAAGCACCAGGCATTATACTCACTTGATCTGTAGAGCTAGTTGATTTGCAGTCCCAACGTTAGCTGAAAATGCACATCAAGAGAGGAAGAGAAGCAGAACACACCACAAAATACAGCTCACCAAATAGCTACATACCAAAATAAACTCCTCCACAATGGGAATGTAAAAATACTTTGGTTATATATGCTTTAAACTGTGTACTTCTATAGCATTTGTGTTTATGAAATATCTCAGTGGCAGAATTCACAATACATTATTATAACTTTCAGTATACTGCTTTTCAATAAGTTGACACGGACCCATACAGGTGACTGAGATACTACTTATACAAAAAAACAAAGACATTAAAGTTCCAATCAGTTTTGCACCCTTTGCAACAAGCAAGGGGAGGATTATGTCAAAGCAGACAGTTTCCACATAGCTTGCTTCCTGTATCATGTTCCTTTATTCCTATCAAGGTGAGAAACTGCACAGAAATATAAAAGCCTAAAGCATGAATACCATTGTGGCTTTTTGGGGGGAGGGAGGAGACAGCCTAGAAGAAGCTATATGATCCTCTCTCCATACCTTTTCCACATACTACATAGTGAATATATCTTCCGGGGCAAAACTCATTTTGATTATGGTACAATCTAACCTTTATTTTCAGGTCACTTTATCCTCATTAACTCTGGGAATTGTCCATATAGTTAGGACTGCTGCAACAGTGCAACAGTGATCAAATGAAGACCATAGTACAGTTATGCAGGAACTTACCATAATAACGGGTGTTCAGGTAGATCACAGATGAAGCACTATTGTCCTCCCCATCATCTCCTCTTACTGTGTTTTGGCTTCTTAGGTTGAGTGGTGTACCCTATCCTTACTCTACCCATCCTTCCCCTTCAATTGTCTAGGGATTCAAACCTACTTGGGTCTCAATACATTTTGTGAGCCCTGTTTCTCTTTACCCCCAATTCAGCTATCTCTGTCTCTCTAATCATAATCCCAGATCTTTGCTCTTTTGTTTTCAAATGGCATCAGTAAATTGTTGGTTTTATACTGGGAAGAGCCTGATACCCCTAATGGATTAACATCCACCATGCCTAAAGGGGAAGAGTATGAACCTCTGAGCTAAGGAAGTTGGACCAGACATCAGGCCTTCTACAACTGAAGTTCCGGTAGTTAGGACTACTTCAACAGTGATCTTTTCAAACATCTACTACTGCAAGTTTTTAAAGCATTTTTACTTTCATTTAACTTTTTTCTTGATAGAAATGAGGGTGCCGATATGAAATTTCAGATTATGAGTGATATTTGTAAAATTAATCCATTGAAATATTTTCAGTTTTAGTTTAAGTTAAGCATTTTTTTTAACCATTTAAGAGAAATGATCATCAAGGACTCTTTTCAGCCATGGGCCACATTACAAGATTAAGAGTAATTGCAAAGTATGTAAGTATTTTAGAGTAGTTAATTATTCAGCATGTTCTAAGGAAGTGATAGGAAAGAAAAAACTAGAGAACATAAAAAAACATTGCTGACCTAGGAAGAACATGCAAACTGTATCAATGGCTGCAGGTCAGGTCTAAAACCAAAATCCTGGAGCTATGAGGCAGAGATCTTTTTTCGTCTCTCTCTCTCTCTCTCTCTCTCTCTCTCTCTCTCGGTCCCCCCCCCCCCCCAAGGCTGGCTATCAGCTGGCCATCAACTGCCACTGGGTCTACTAGACCTGCCTTAGCATCTCCCAAGATAAACCTGACACAGATATAGGACCAATGAAGTGACTAAGGACAGTAATACAGCACCACAGTGATACCAGGGTGTGTGTCCTATCCCCCTCCCACTCAGCATCAGCCTTGAGAGCTCTGCAACCACTGCATATGGAGGAGTCTCTATGTATGGGCAACCTCCAGACCAAGCAGTATATTTCTAGCTAGTTGGCTATTCATTGTGAAAAATATAAGCAAACAAGTTAATGAATTAAGAAACTATATAATAATGAGCAGCTCTGCTTACGAGAATATAAAATTACTGCAAAATGTTTACCAGCTAGAATCAAACCTTTTTTTTACAAATAACTCTTCTTAGACAAGATGGTATATATAACCATACATTTTCCAAAATGTTATAATAGTTTTAAAAGAGCCCTGTTCCGTAAAGTGTAAGATCTTTTATAAGGGTTAAAACACTTCTGTTTTGTTCTTTGCATTCCTTAGCCATTTCCCACTCTGCTCTTCACACAGCATAGTACAGACTCCTGTGTTACACATAACACAGCATGGTACAGACTCCTGTGTTACACACACTTTTAGGCTCCTGTTCCTCAGTGAATTTGATCTGCAGGGAATGCAGGCTTTGGACTGTAGTGTTAGATCTCTGGATCACCAAGGAAATGCCTTTCTGTGACTAGTAATGGAAGGCATGTAGACAAATTGTAAATTCTGACGGTCTATTTTTTTTTAATATTTTTTCTTTAAATAGAATGATAGCTTGACATCTTACAAGTGTTTGCATTTGAAAGCTTTTTTTGATGTTCTGTACTCCTTCAAATTCCAGATACCCTATTCACCACACACTTGTTGTGGCACTGTTCCAAATATAACTGTTTTGTACCTGTGGAATATAGCCTAAATACAAAATTAAAAGTACAATTCATATATTAAAAATATTACATAAGAACCATTTATTAGGATATACATATACTAGCATTATTACAAAAATTACATTAAAAAATGTATTACTATATCTAGTAGTGCAAGAAGACATCTCTCTGAATAATTACCCTATTTGCTGTATCAGTTTTACTTCTTTCATTTTAGGGCATCCGTGTCTTTCAATGGCACCTCATTATGAGGAAAGTTCATTGTTTGGAGTTTTAAACATTTTATCCACATTGCTCCCCACTAAAAGGGCTTGGTGCAAATCCATTTCTTAAAAATGTTCTAATGAATACCCATTTAAATAATACTTATAATACTGAATGATATTAATTAATCAAAATAATACTTTGTAAAAAAGAAGAGACAGTTAATATCTATGCTGTGTGATTCCTATTAAAATTGTCAGTAACTAGTGTTTCATATTTTGCCAATTTGATCCGCATTATGAGAGGCATTGTTCTATATTTTGGAGAAGGAAGGTTGAAATCTACATGGATATCTTCTGTCCTTGTGATGGGAAAATCATTGTGGCTTACATGGTGCATGCTTGAGTGGTACTCTTCTAATAAGTGCAAATAAGTTTTGCAGAAATAAGTAACAATCACTCACTTCCTGTCTTTACCATCCATAAATGTTCATCAGAATGCATTGATTAGCTCCACCTTCCCAGTGCCCTTGCATTCAAATGAATAGGGAATGAATAAATAAATGATTTAAGCAGCTGCTTCCATTCACTAACCAGTGTGACCATAGCTTAAGGAAGTTAGAACGTTTTCATCCAATCAGGTGTACACCCGAAAGAAGCAGTCCCAATTATAAATATGTAAACATGGAAACACATCACTGGGGGTAGATTTAAAAAAAAAAAAAAAAAGCATAAGATAAGCATCCTAGAGAAGGAGGCAGGCAGTGATAATAGTTAGATATTTTTCTGAGAGTTCCACCCTCATAAAGTCAAAATTGCACTTTTTTCTCCTCTTAAATATGTGCTACCATTTGTGTGTCCTCATTCACCCATGGATAACTTAGGGGTTCCCCTACAGCAACGGGTTTTGCAGGTGCGTAATGCCAGTTATAACTCCAATATACATATATATATAAAATAAATGGGCAAATCATAAACAAACACCACCATTAAACAATTTACATTTTGACCAATATGCATCTATCTAAGGAAGACAAGCCAATTCTATAACTACTCAGATTCTAAAGAGCATATTTAGTCACTCCCCAGGAGATAATTTTATCACTTTATATTTCACTGATATGGCCCATAATTTAATACAATGCTGCATTATGTTTCTGTACACTTCAAAAAGTCACTATAAACAATTTGAAAATGTACAACAGTTCAAAAAACGTAACTCAGATTTACAGTTATACATAGAAAGTTGATAAAATAAAGTATTTCAATTAATATGCATTTTGTTAAAAATATCAAGTTTGAAAGTCAAACTCGAATGCCTGGAATTATTTTAATGACTGCAGCCCTCAACAATTTCCAGAAAACCCAGGGAGTTGGGGGGTGGTATAATGGTTAATGTGTTTACCACAGACACACAAGGTACATGGTTTGATTGTCAACTTTGAGAGGAAATTGGCTAAGCTTAAAATGGCCCACAAGGGCAACTAGCCTAGTACTTAACTATGAACTGAAAATTTTATGAGAAACAGTCAAGAATATAAGGCAAAATCAAAAACATTATGTGAAATTAGAGATAGTTGAAAGGCATGCTTCACAGATTCACAGAGAAAGTGAGTAAAAATCTTTTTAACACCTTTATAATACTACAACAAAATATGCCTACATAGAAAGTTGTCTTATCAAATGGAAAACTGCATGATCTCATTTCAGAATGTTCTTCTAAGGATTTCTTTTGTTATGAAGTTCTGCTGTTTAAACATGGTTCATCAAATGGTTATTAAACATGTAGTGAGTCTGGAAAAGGATGAGAGGGCTTAGAGATAATTTATCTGATTTTTTCAGACTCTTTTCTTTTGAACTTATCTTTTACAAATATACTTTTATATTGCACTACAGTGCAAAAACAAAGTGCTGCTGAGCTGGAGTCAGTTTTCTTTGATTCATTATCTAGGTATTTCCCCTGCAGGCAACCAGCATACCTATTACTGACTACATTAGCAGCTAGACTGCAAAGTTAACTCATGCTTTTGGCTTAGCTGCTCTGTCACTCCTTCTCCCTGTGACTATACTGCACTGGCAAATCTTGTGGGTTTCACTGGGTACCTCAGATCATTTGATTTTTCTCTTTCCTGTCACTTTTGTGAGAAAGGTAATTGATGCTGACTGCATGGCAGAGTTTCCACGCAGGAGGCAGAAGCATGGGTAGCACATCATGTTAACATGATGAAGCCCTGCCATGACAGAGAGACACTAGTACTCAGTATGTGCAGTGGGTTACAAGAGGAATTAGAGGAGGATCTTGTGGTAGACCTTCTCAGTGATGCTTGGTCTGCCACTGAGCACCATGTGGAGAAAAGGCCACAGAGACCCCATCAAACAGGCCTCTTGTAGGGTATTTGAGTGATTTAAGCCAGTAGACCACTAAGCGAAGAGATGAACTGCAGAAGATTTCAGATCTGAGAGTAATACAATATTATAACGGTACCAGGGCCTCACCAGTGCTGCTGGTGCAAAAGAAAGATCCAGCATCAGGTTCTTTGTAGGGTATAGAAAAGTGAGTAGCCATACAGAGTCAAATGCATACTAAATGCCCAGGAAAGATGAAGCCTTAGAGCAGCTGAGCAGTACTAAGTATCTAACTACTTCTACTTAACCAAGAGTTACTGGCAAGTACCTTTGACACCTGCAACAAGGAAGACAGATTTGACCCCTTTTAGATTATATGAGTTTACCAATATATCATTTAGGATGAAGAATGCCCCATAAATGTTCAAGATGTCAGAATTTAGCATCCTAGCAGGAGCTGGGGACTATGTTCTTTCTAACCTGGATGGATCTGCAATCTACAACTGATCTTGGTAACAATATTTTCAACATGTTATGGAGGTGCTGGGTAGACTAAAAAGGGTATGGTCAACTACTAAGGCCAACAGGTGAAGACAGGAGTGACAGAACTGTCTTACTTGGGTCATAGAGTGACTGGTGGCAAGATTCAGTCAGAGACTTTCAAGCTGGAGGCCATTCAAGCATGGCTTACCCTTGCTACTGAGAAGTATGTGAAGGCATTCCTATGAACAGCAGTGTACTGTAGGAAGTTTGATTCCCTCATATTATTGCAGCAACCCCCCCCCCCCCATTTATAGACCTTACCAGAAAGATTAGACCAAATAATGTTGCCTGGACTGTAGCCTGTGTGCAAGCATTCTGAACACATAGAGAAGCCTTGAGTGGACCCCCTTAGCTATGCAATCTTAACTATAATCAAGAATGTATTGTACAGGTAGATGCTTTAAACCATGGAATGGGAGGAGGTACTTAGCCAGGTTTTCTTAAAGGAAAAGAGCACCAAACAGAATAACTCAGTTGCAGATTTCAGCTCAGGGAAGAGACCTATGCAGCTGTAAAAAGGAGTGTTTAGGCATAGTCTGTGTTGTGCAAAAGCTTCATCCCTACCTGTATGATAGAACGCTCACTATGGTTCCAGATTAAAACCCTTTAAAGTGACAAACAGACAAAATGGAATATTTCTTACATAAAGTTTAGCACTGCAGTCCTATAACAACAATCCAGCATAGGAGTGATACTGTTAATGCCAATTCAGATGGTCTGTTAAGAAAAAAATCGAGGTAGTGCAGCAAAAGAATGCACTTCCATTTCAAGTATCATTTTTCAAGGGTGTTTTAAAACAAGCATGTTTGAGGAGGGTCTATATTAGAACATCGAAGTTTCAAAACTTAGAATGTTCTAATATCGACCCGTATTTAATGAAAGCTGAAAATATCGAAGCTACAGAAAACCTAATTTTTTCCTAGGGAAGGAATTTGGTTGTCTGTTTCTGTTGCTTCGGTATTTTCACCGCTGTGGTGGAAAGTTACGGGCCGTGTTCAGGTAAGTGTGCGATTGAGCACGGGTTAAGTTAGTTAGGGTTAGGGTGTGGGTTAGGTATGTGTGCGATTGTGTGGACATGAGGGTTAGGGTGGGTTAGGTGAGTTAGGGTTAGGGCGTAGGTTAGGTATATGTGCGATTGTGTGGACGTGAGGGTTAGGGTGGGTTAGGTGAGTTAGGGTTAGGGGTGCGGGTCAGTTAAGTGTACGATTGTGTGGACATGAGGGTTAGGGTGGGGTAGGTGAGTTAGGCTTAGGGCGTGGGTGAGGTGAGTGTGTGATAGTGATGGACTTTAGTGTTAGGGTTTGGGTTAAGCTAAGTGGATAGTTAGTGGTGTATGTATAGTTTAGTGTAGGGTTAGGTGTAAGATTTTAGGTGTATGTGTGTGGATTGCTGTTTGTTTGGTGTGCTTGTGTTGTGTGTATGTGTTTTGGAACAGCAAATTTTTTCCCTAGGAAAAAATTTGTTGCTCTGTATGTTCGATGTTTTAAGCTTTCGCTGAAGTTTTGAAACTTCGATGTTCTAATATAGACCCTTTAAGGACTAGATAGGAGGAGAAAATGTGATATTTGAGAATAAATCTGGAATATGTGCTTTTTTCACTGGTATGAAAATATGTGTGAACTGGTAACCTTTTTCTCTGTAACATGTACAAAAAGTATATGAAATGTTAACTCAAATTTGTAACAGCACTCTGCTGGAAAATACAGCAATTATACATAGGATGTGTAATGTATAGCAGACGTGAACAAGGAATTGTGATTGTTCTGCCCTTTGATTACAAGACATGTGACTATACCTACGTAGGTCGGGAAGCTAAAGGCTATAAAAGAACAGTTACTAAACTCTAGAAATGAGATAGCCAATGAAACAGGTAAATATGAAACTGCTTTACTACATTTGTGGTTTCTGTATGAAAAGGGTAAAATCCAAATAGCTGATTAGCAGCAAAGAAGAGAGAATGAGGAAAAACAGAACTTCTATTGGCTTGTAACCTGAATTTTCTTCCCTGCGTTTGTTTCTTTGCCTAGAAATTCAGCTACTGCAGTTTATGGGTCAACAATTATTTCAATTAAAATAGCCAGGAAAAACCTAGGTGTGGGTAGAAGTTGCTTTTTCTTTAATTTATTTGTTCAAAAGGATTATTTTATGTTTCCCTCATGCAATTTTGTATTTATAAGTATATTTAATCATTAACTGCACTGCTTAACTCATTATTTCTTAAGAACAGTATTTTAATTTGAATGCTTTCAAAATGCTTATGGCTGGTTGTCTATTTATTTATTCAGTTATTGATAAGAAGATATTTATTACTAAATGGTGACAAGTCACTGGCATATCCATCTCTAATTGTCAAGACTGCCCTGCTACCTACTATTATTTGTGTTTAGAATTATTTGTGTTACTAACAAGAGTGAAACAGTTACTTGGAGGTTCCCAGCCTGCTAATCTAGGGTGGTTGCAGTTTATTACCTTGGGCCAGGACAGATGTCTGGTGTGTTAAGAGAATATTACCAGCATTCCTTGGAAATTAGTGTGTGTGTGTGTGTGTGTGTGTGTGTGTGTGTGTGTGTGTGTGTGTGTGTGTGTGTGTGTGTGTGCGCGCGCACGCGTGCGTGCGTCCGTGTTGTGTGCTTGTGTCTGTATATGTAATTAAGAGTTTATTCAAAGGACAAACCCTTAGGGTTAATGAGCACTTGAAGGCAATGAAACTCAGTGAGAGTGATGAGAAAGGGGTCTGGAGAGCTACATCAAAGTCTGTGCTCAATGATGTGGTCAATATGAAACCTATTGTGTAGTCCTATACCTAGGTCAACAGTGCATATTTTCTGTATGTTGTTATGGCCAAGCTGCACTCATTGAGCCCCTTAGTGTTTTTTATTTGTGTGCCGTTTTATACTCTAATCTCTTTGGTACTAATTGTGCGATTCAAAAGACCATACTCCTGGTGGTCATCAGATTAAAGATTTTAGATTTTACATTAAATACAATTTATTATATTGGTGGGTAGTGGAGCAGATCCAAGCACAGTAGCCCTTTTCTAACATATTTTTTATATCTTGGAAATAATGTCAAATGCCCTTAATGATTCAACAATGGGTCCATATCTTTACGTTGAATGATAAAAAGAGCGAACGCTCTTTTATCGAATACTAAAAACCGAAAGCAGTAAATGTCAAACACACAGAACACTGATTTTTTTTCCCATGGAAAAAAAATCGCTGATCCGCAAAAAAAAAAATCCAAACACAAAATAAGGGGGGGTTGCCCCCCACACCCCCCTCTACTTAAATATACCAACTCCGAGATCGCACCACAGTGGAGGAAATGACAAAGTCCTGAAAATGGCCCAGTGATTTTTTTTTTCCCTGGGAAAAAAATCGCTATTCCGTGTGTTCCGCATAAAGTGCTTTTGACTTTCAGTGTTCGAAAAAAAGAGCGTTCGCTCTTTTTATTGTTCGACGTCATAAAATAGACCCTTCCACAATTTTAATATTTGATCTAGATTTAATAAAAGCAGCACCAAGAAGTTTCAGCAATGTGAATGGGCTTAATTGTTTGTACAGGCTCCCAAAGCAACTACATTATCT
The DNA here is from genome assembly GCF_019279795.1 of Protopterus annectens. NCBI lineage: Eukaryota > Metazoa > Chordata > Ceratodontiformes > Protopteridae > Protopterus > Protopterus annectens. The sequence continues at coordinate 435,613,299 of NC_056750.1, read as the reverse complement.
TTATTTCCTAAAACAGAAACACCATCTAATATTCTTTTTTACATTCTACTATTAGTATAGTTAAGCAATAATCAGTTTTTGGTGGTATGGGTAGTGCAGTGTTTAACCACATGGTGTTGGTAATGCACTGTTAACCATGTGGTGTGGGTAGTGCACTGTTAGCCACGTCTTGTAGGCAGTGCAGTGTTTAACCACAACATCTAGAACTGGTAACATAACTTGGTATGTTCTGCACAAACCAGACTAACACCATTGAGTTGTGGTATTATACTTCAGCACAGTTTTTAATATATTTAAATGTTTTCTGTTTTGTTGGATTTTGTACAGAGAAAGAAGACATTTTTAAAAATAGCTATTATTTATTAATGTAGTAGCGTTATGACAGGACTGATGGCCTGTCATTATCTTGTTACCCTGCATGATGATGGATACTATTTTTTTTCTTTTATGCTGCTTCTGAGAAATGTTATTATTTTTGAGGTTAAATATAAATTAGTTGCATTTTTCAATGCCTGATGTGACTATGAAAAATATTTTCTGCTATGGAAATTAATATTCTCATCAATTTAGTAGAGCTAGGAAAAATTAATTTGTTTTATAGTCAAGGTGTATATGTTTCTCAGTTTACAGCATGGTGAAACTTTGGAATTTTTCCAGAATTTGAGAATGTCTGTTTTGTTTGTGTTTTTGAAGAGCTGCATTGATAAAATAAGTGCATGTATTCAGTATTGCTACTGGCAATGCTGCATTTTATGCATAAATGTCAACAAATGCCTGGTTAGACTGCTTCTATGGTATAGATAGATGGAGCCCTGACTGTAACTCAGCTGACCCAGGCTCATTTAGCAGCCTGGATGACAGAACAGCTAGTGTGTGAGGGAGAATAATGAGGAGCCATTGCTTGTTCAGCTCTCCTGGAGAGGAGGACGAAGGGTGCGTCGGGGGATGTATCTCCTGTTAACGAATCCCTGCTGCAGACCAGAGAACTAATGGCTCCATCTGCTCACAACGAGGGGCAGGGCTGCCTAAGAAGCTACATCACTCATATAAAAGAGTGTTAGCCCACCCTCCCATTGCATGCCTGTTCTGAGACAATTACTGCATCATGCAAGGGAAGATTTGGGTGTTTGACAAAAATTTTTGTTGACTGCTTGTTTGATGGCCACTTCATGATTGACATTAAAATTACAGAATGTATGCAGCCTTTAGTTTATTGAAGCAGTTAATCAAAAAGACTTTAGATAAAATGAGATTGCAGATTGTCTGAAATGCTACTTCTTTCCAATAAAATAGGTGTCTGCCTGTATAAAGTGGGTCTTCCTTTTTCAATACAATATTGCAGTTTGTTTCATCAAGTAATTGGATGTTAGGAGACATGGCCTTTGTTTGTCTTTTTTATTATAGTGGAGTTAGTGCTTTTAGAATACTGTATTTAGTAAAGTCTGACTGAAATAGTTTACAGCTTAATTGTGTAGTGAGTATTTATGAGTCTAATTGCATTACTTAGGGTTAGAATTAAATAAGCTTTCTTGGAAGTGGGAAGTAGAAGTATTTTTTAAGGAAACGCATGTGTAGGTTACTTTTATATATATTTTTATTTAGCTCTGTTTTGCCTGCAAAAGTGGGGTGGCGATCACATATTTGTTATGTTACTGAGGTGCTCTGTTAATATCATGTGTATTATACTTCTTTTCTCTGTTGATTTGTCTATTCTAGTTGCTTATGCGACTGGATGTAAAAGGTCAAAGAGGCAGCTGTTTTTGTTTGTGTAGTAATAGAGATATAACACAGTTTATGCTAAAAACTTGTATTAACTTGTATTACTAAAAATATAAAAGAACGACCACTATTACTGACTACATGCTTAGCTAGAGCATTTAACATATTCCCTTTCCTGATATCACACTGATGTTGCAGAACACGTTCTTTCAGCATCCTATTACTTTTACCTATATAGAACGCTGTGCATAAACAGTGGTTCTGCAATCCGCATAGATATGAATCTGTGACCTGATACAGTATGTATGAAAACATTATCAGATGATATAAAAGGACAAGCCTTGTATCTCCTGCAAGGAAATGTACCTACTCTGCTGGATGCAACTCTTCTATTACGACTAGATGTATAGCAAAGTTGTCTTTTTAACGAGACATTACTTTTGAATGTAAAATATGGTTTAACATCAATAATATTCTTTATCTTGTCATCAGATAGCAGAATAGACCATTTTTATTAATAATATCACATATTTTATTAATATTGCTACTATAGGTCAAAGGTGTCCTACTTTTATTAGAGCCACTATTGTGCTTAGGTCCATCACGTAGCAGACCCAGAAACATACTAAAATAAGGTTGACCTATAGTTGATCTTAATTCACTAGCCTCAGTCAATGCTTTAGTAATCTCTGTTTCTCTATAACCTCTCTGCAAAAAATCTTCCATCAATTTATTATTTGCATTAGCATATTCATCAGTATTAGTGTGTACTCTAGACATTCTTAAAAACTGACCTTTGGCTACATTTCTAAAAACATGCTGATAAACCCACTACCATTTTTCTATGTGATCTAATCTATCCAACTATAGACTGGAAAACCTACACCAGCACTAGTGCACAAGCACAAAGATTTATGGACTTTGTCAATACAAAAGCCCTGAAACAACTAGTCAGAGTACCCACTAGGAGAACAACATTTTGGATCTTATCCTTACTAATATGGGGGCATATTGCACCATCCCTTCCATATCTTTGTCACTTGTTAGGTCTTACCATAAAGTTGTCTCCTTCAAAATAAAATGAAAACTAGATATCCCTTCCACCCAAAATACCTTTAGAAATTTCTCTAAGGCAAACTACCTATCCTAAATGATACAATGGTAAGTTTCCAATCCCCATCAAACCCAGTTAAGTCCACTGAATACACCACACTACACAAGCATGTAAACAGCTGCATAGATGCAGCTGTACCCTGTAGGATTAAGCACAGGGCAAACCCCAGAAACAAACCCACATGCCGAAACTATAAAATCAACAAACTTTACAATTAAAGGAAGAAAACTTTGATCAAAAGTAAGAAGAGTAATTCCCAGAATTATAGAGCCCTCATAGGTTCATAGGTGTTTACTAGGCTAATGACCACAAGGGCCTTTTTAAGCCTAGCCATGCGTCTCAAATCTCTGACAAGTTCTGGTACCCTTGATAAGTGTAAGTAGGAGCTTGGGAAATTAAACATTTACAAGCAGGGGTCTGAGAGATGAACCATTTACAGGTTGCCTGTAACAATTAGAGACAGAGGTGCCAAGCCAGAGATGAATTTCCTGTTCCCCATCCAATTGTCCAAGTTACAGTTGAATTGGGTTAGGGAGGAACTCTGCTTCACATGGATAGGGAGCCTGTTCCAGAGATGGGGTAGTCTCTGGGATACATTCCTGTCTCTCCAGCAGATCCTATTTATATCACAGGCATGGTTTAAGTCTTTATAATGGGTAATTCTGGTGCTGTTTGTTTTACTGATATGCAGGAGGTCCATCAGAGTGGGGTCTGACAATGGAGATCTCCCTTCAGCATCCTGTAACAGACAGAATAAAGGGATAAGGCCTTGATGCAGTCTGCATAGGACATTTTACTTATACCCTGTATTCTTTCAGTGAAGAACCTCTGCGGATGTTCCAATTGTTGGATATGCTTGGTTAGGTTCCTACCAAAGTGGGCATTGTACTCAATGATAGGTCTGATAAATGCCAAATACAGTGGAACAATGACTTCCTTGGACCTAGATTCCATACCTTTGTTTATAAGTTGTGCAACATAGAATGGTTTCCTCACTATTGTAGAACATGATGGGCAAAGGCTAGATTACTGTCTATGTGTGTCCGCAAGTCCCTGACTACTGGATCAACTCTATGGGGTGTGTTGTTAGTATTATAGTTACCGGTGGGGGATGACTTTCCAAAGGACACTATTATGCATTTCTTGGCATTTAGTTTTATTCCATGACTCTGACACCAGTTGCTTGTCTGTGTCAGCCCTTCCTGGAGAACATTTGTGTCAGTGTGGGATTCAGTGACAACTCCTAATTTGCAATCATCTGCAAATTTAGTCAGCCAGAAACCATTGACATTGGCCTTGACTTCAGAGAAGTAAATGTCAAAAAGGAGTAGTCCAAGGAATGATCCCTTTTGGAACTCCACTTTTGACTGGCCTATTTGTAGAAGTGGACTCCCCAATTTTAACTTCCTGGGTCCTGTCTGTGAGCCATTTGGCTATCCGTCAGGTGACATATGGGTTTGCACCTAACCTGCTGAGTTTGTCAACAATGCTCGAGTGGGGTATTCTGTTAAATGCTTTGGGCAGGTCAAGGTAGGCAGTGTGAACCATTTTACCCTCATCCATCGCTTTGGTGATTTTCTCAAAGACGTCCACTAGGTTCAGTAGGTATGACCTTCCCTTGATGAAACCAAACTGGGATGGGTCCAATGTCTGGAGGTTTACTATTTCATTATTGATCATTTCCATGATAATTCTTTCCATGGCTTTACATATAAGACTAGTGAGAGTTATGGGTCTGTAGTTTCCAGGGTCTGTAGCTGGCCCACCATTGTGAGGAGGGATGACTGTTGCTGTTCTCCATTCATGATGCATGAAGCCTGTTTAGAGGCTACAGTTAAATAGCAGTTCCAGATGGCCTGATAGGTCATGTTTCATGCTGTTTAGAAGGCATCATGGGATATCGTCTGCGCCCACTGATGCAATGTTCTTGGTCTTAGAGAGAGCATTAAGGACCTGTTCCCTAGTGATAGCAGGGGGAGTCATATTTTATGGTATTTCCTGAGGGAAGGTTGAGGGGGAGAGAGAGGTAAAGCTGGAGCTGAATTTGTTGGCCAGTAGGTTTGCTATATCTGCTGGCTCAATATAGGTGGCTCCATTTACAATGAGCTCTGCACACAATTGTGTATTGCCTTTGAGGTTGTGGACATAGTTAAAGAATGCCTTGTGGTTGTCCTTGGCCTGGGAGGCCAAACTTACCTCAAATTTGGCATTAGTAGACTTTATTTGTCCTCTGAGTTGTTTGTTTAGTTTGATGAGAGTGTTTTATCCTGCTGAGTGCTGTGCCTGCACCTGCTAATTTTTGCCATGATTTTCTTCCTCCTGTTATACAGCCTACTGATTTTGTGACTCCACCAGAGTGGCTTGTTTTTTGAGTTAATTCTGTACTTCTGATTGGTGGGTATAGCTGCCTCTATGAAGCTATTAACATGCCTGTAGAGGGTTTCTCTGAATAGTTCTGCATAGACAGCAGTGTTCTCAGGGTTTATGGGGGTTTCAAATTTTTCCAGGTTATCACTTACTAGCAGGAGGTTAGCCTTAGAGTAGTTCCTGAATAGCCAGGGTACGCAGGTGGCCCAGGTTTTATTTTTACTTCAAAGGAGACCATTTTGTGGTCTGACCTTACCAGAGAAAACATTACAGAAGGAGGTGTGTAGCACTCTTCCATATTAGTGGGGACCAGATCCAGTATGGTTGCCCCCCTGTTTGGTGCATTGACAATCTGGTCCTCGGAGTTTGTGTTAAAAAAATCCAGGAATCTCTGTGCCTATATGTTTTGTATTGTACAGGAGTCCCAGTTAATACTGGGGTAATTAAAGTCACCCATGAATATGATATTGGGTTGGATGGTGAGTATTTCCAATAAGTTTAAATACATGGTATCTGTTTTCTGGGTCATAGAGGGGAACCTATAGCTTGCAAGGAAGTGGTATTGGATTTTGCCTGTAGTAATTTGAACATGTAGTAGCTGAAGTGCATTGTCCTGTTTGATCAGCCTTGAAGTATATTTATTTTTTATGTAACTAGAGACACCTCAATCTTTAGTTCCTGTCTGTGTAGTAGCTGGTCTATTGCACTGATGGTATGCTGTCCATGTCTTTAAACCATGTCTTAGTGACCACACAGACATCAGCATTCTCTAGGGTGAAGAGAGCTTCTAGGGAGTGAAGTTTTTTGTTTTGACTCCTAGCATTGAGCAGTAATACCTTTAGATTTTCTTGGTTTTGATTTGCTATGTTGGAAGTACTTTCAGTTTGGTATTGTCTAAAAAAGGCACTATGGGGAAAGACAATGTTTTAGCTAATATTCAAAAGCCAAGAGGAGAGAGGTGTAAACCATCCCTGGCAAAGCAGCGTGGTCTGTTGACCATCTCCTTCCATACTGACAGATACTGCACCCCCTTAGAAAGACACCAGAAACTAAGCCAGTTATTAAAGTCATTCATCTTTTGTCCGTATTGTGACATCATCCCTAGAGAGGATAAAATGCTGCTCAGTGCTAGGCTCATACCAGCTTGAGACACTCATTCTGAGAACTCCATGATGTTTCTCTTGATATAGTCTAGGGAGGTATGTCTCAGGTCATTTACTCCCACATGGACTATGACTGAGTCATACTGGTACTTGTGGTCCAATGACTTGAGTGCATGTGTAATGTGGCAGATAGCCCCTGATAAGCAACTGACTGTGACTTTCTCCTTACTCAGCCTGGTGAGAAGGACATCAGTGTGTCTCAAGATAGAGTCTCCAATGATCAGAATGTTGGATTGTGTGGTGGCTTGCCTTATGGGCTTAGAAGTAGAGGCGCCATGAGCTGTGACTGTATGTGCTGAGGTGGGTGTTATTTTAAAAGAGTGCATTCGGAAATGCTGAGTGTATCTGTTATGTGTACTTCATCTAAGAAGTCTTTGGGGTTTAGAAAGGTTACAGTTAGGTGCCTCAGCATATGTGGATCTATATGTCTGCTTTGAATTGTGTGTGATGTTTGCAGCATGTTGTGTACTACTGACAACCTTATTGACAATAGGATTACTTTTATGTGAAAGCTTTGCCTCCAGTGACATTGTGTAAATACATTTCTCACCTACCATATCAGTTTGTTTGAGAATTAATTGGTTGTCAGTAAATATGTGGCAATTTCTACATTGCCTTAGGATGCCCATATCTACCAAGCTGGTAATGGAGATAGTGGAAAAGTTCATAGCCATGAAAACAGTCCCTTTTTATTGATTAGACAGAGTGAAAATATAAAGCAATGTCAAGAGGATCTGGTTTGCAACTCTGGGGACAGTGCTTATCACTGCAAACTAGATGTCCTGTGTGCCACTAAATACTGATGAATTTTCAATCATGCTTTTACAGGAAAAATGTCACTCAAGTGTCTGTGTCTATACAGGGCACTGCCAAACACTTCAGGGAAAACAAATAAGTACACCCTGAAAATTTAAAGATGGAAGTATTTAGACTGATATTCTGAAGTTAGAAACAAATCAAGCAGTACTTACTGAAAACAAGGAATTAGCTTGTCAAGAATGATGAAAACTGGGAAGTCACATGAATGGCTACTACCTGGCTACTACTAGTGCAGTGGACTCACTACAGCTTCACTCTTCTGGGATACAATGCTGCTTTGCTTCTTCTCTCACCAGAAGCAAAACATTAGCACCAATCCCAAGATGAGAAGCAGGCCACAACCTGTTTGGTGATCCATAGTCTTGTCCCAGATGATGCAAGGGTCTGTAGGCTTGTTGCAGTCTTTTCCTGGTAGATGCCTTGAATAACAACCAGACCAATCAGGAACATCAAACACAGACACTCACTGTCCAATCAGAAACAGTCAGAAATCAATGCACTCTGCTCCTTCTCTCACCAGGAGCAAAATATAAGCACAGATTCCAAGCTGTCACCAATGAAGCAGTTATTAGGCTTTCTGGTGATCAGCAGCTCTAGGAAATAATGTCCTTGCACTCCTTCTCTCATCAGGAGAAAACAGAAGAACTGATCCCAAGATGACAACTGAGAGGCAGAATGTGGGCTCTCCAGTAACTGGTGGACTTGCAATAGATGTTGCAGATTTTAAAGGTAAGATTGAAAAAAATGTGTTAATATCCAAAGCACTGCAGTGTGCACTAAGCAGTTAGATATGAAAGAGGGGGTAACAAGCTTTAGGTGTCTAAGTGGAAAGCCACTCATTTTAAAAGAAAAAGATAGACTGAAAGGGGGTGGGCACTTTGTATTCCAGTTCTATGGAATACAGTGGGATGGCCAATAAATTTAAATAGTTAAAGGGGAGTGATTTCACAAAATGATAATTTTGTGCTTGTTCACAGCAGCCAATGATAGGGGAGAGGGAAGGAGATATGTGGTCAAATTAACATAAGGGACAGGCAACTAGAAAGCCAGTTAAGTTTAAGAACACAACAGCACCAGGGTGGTAGGGTGGGAAAATTTTCTGTGTGACTCACAGAAGACACAGCTGTGGTCTCTTTCCTAGTTTTAATATACAATTAAAAGCAGAATACAAGTAAACCACAGTGTAAAGAAAACAAGTCACAACATACAAAACAGAAGAAGACAATAAAGTAATACAAAATACAAGAAAGGAAAAACAAACTAACCTTTCTCTCACAGCAAGTTGTAGCAGAGTTTAGGTGAGCTTTTCACTGAAATAAACAAACAACTCAGAAGCTTAATAAAATCCACCAAAGCCAAGTTTGAGGCTAAAATAGTTACCAAAAGTGAAGAGAATCACAAAGCTTTTTGTAGTTATATTCATAATCTCAGAAGCACAATGTGCTGAACTGATTGTGTACAGTGTTACTTACACAGAGGCAGAAGATATACAAGCCTTCTGGCTGATAAATTTAGCTCTAAATTTACCCCCTCTCTCCCATCTATCCCTCAAGATATAAATAAAACTGGCTCACCTCAAGCTATCACACAAGATCAAGTCCTAAAAGCACTATCAAAAGCTAAGAATACTTCATCAGTGAATCTTGATAATATCCCCAGATGCATCTTAAATAACATGAAGCATGATTAAGCCCTCCCCCCCAACAACATTGTTCAACTTCGGCCTCCATACAGACTTTGTGCTAACTGAATGGAGAACAGCCACCGACATTTCCCCTGCATAAGGGAAGACCTTCCACAGACCCAGTAAATCACAGACCCATAAGTCTGACCAGCCTCATATGCATAGTCATGGAAAAATGTATCATAGAATTAATCAATAAGGACAAAGGGAACCTCCAAGCACTGGACCTCTCTCAGTTTGGATTTGTCAAGTGCAAGACTTGCTTACTCAACCTGGTGGACTTTTTTGAAAAGATCACCAAAGCAATGGATGAAGGTAAAATGGTACATCCTGCATACTTCAACTTGGCCAAAGTTTTTTATACAATCCCCCAAAAACACATAGTGGAAAAGCTAAATAAACAGGAAATAAACTCTTGTGTCACCCACTGGACTGCCATCTGGCTCACAGATAGGATACAGGAGAATGAAATAGGGAAAGTTATCCCTATAAAGAGACCAGTCATCAATGGAGTCCCTGAGGGTTCTGTGATCAGACCTCTCCTGTTTGGCATCTTATTCCCTGAAGTAAAAGCCAATACCAAAGGGCTCATGCAGATGACTGCAAGCTAGAAGCAGTCATTGAATCACCAAATGACTTAGCCATTCTGAAGTAAGGTTTGTCCCAAATAGATAACTTGTGTCAAAATTATGGACTGAAACTGAATGCCAAAAAATGCATTATTCTGTCTTTTAGGAAGTTATCTACCCTGGGGACCTGCCACATTGACAATATGCCCCTAAGAGTTGACCCATCTATTCAAGATTAGGGAACTTATGCAAATAGTGACCTAACTTTCGAATGACATGTGTCCATTGTTGTAAGAAAGTTCTTCTGTATTGCACAGCTTATACACAAAGACATTGTGTGTAGAACTAGGGATGCCATTGCCCCCTTTACTCAATCCTCTTTAGGCCAGTAATTGAGTATAATGTCTCCCCTTGGCATGTATCTGCCCAGACACATGCAACAACTGGAATGCCCACAGAAATACCTTACTAAAAGGATACAAAGCCGAAACATGTTCTACATGGACCAATTCAAAGCCCCATCACTATATTCAGTATCCTACACACTGCTAAGGGGTGACCTGTGTCTAGAATCTATGTCATCCTCTGACCCAATACTGATGAATTTACTGCACATCAACAAGTCAAATTGCATCAGTAGTAATCGGTCCAAGGATCTAAACCTCTTCTGCAGGGACAGGAATATCTTGCAGAGTATAAAACTGTTGTGGATCAGACTCCCCACCCATATAAAACAAAGCTCATCCCTGTCCATATTCAAGTGCAACTTAGACCTATGGATGAAGAACAGAAACTTTTCTCCAGGACTGCCCCCTGTATCATAATTGACAGAAACAGCTCCTAAATGCTTTATCCAATGCATGGGTCCCCTCAAGTTATATATGGTATTATCCTAGCTATTCTTGATAGGGGTAATATATTTATTAACCATAGCAAGAGTAAAGTTAATCTACCACCAAATGGGGTAGGTTAACTTGAGCACAAAAAGGGAAGTTGGCTGGACTTAAAATGGCCCCAAGGGTATCTAGCCTAGTACTTACCTGTGAACCTATATCCTACTAACCTAAAACAAAAGGAGTAAAATAAAATCCAGATTAATATACAATGTACAGGGTTGCATTTGCATTGCAATCCACAGTATGCAGTTTCATTCTCATTACATTAAATCACTAACAGTGATGGATATGGATGTGCAAACCTCATTTAGATTCAAGAAAGGAGAACACTATAATAATGATGCAAACAATATACAGAGTTGCATTTGTGTTACAATATACAGTTACTGTTCATTACAACAATTAGTGGTGAATGTTCATGTGTAGACTTCACTCTTAGACTCATGAAATCAGCTGTGAAGAATATTCTGTAATAATACAATAAAATGCTGAATATTGCAATAATACATTTGGGTCAACAAGAATTAGCTGAGAATTGTTTTGAGAGGGAAAAAGTAGGCAACACATTTTTGCCATAGGAAAAATTAGGAGAGCATATGGTAGATGCTACCTGGAGTAATGAAGTATAAGTTGAGGTTTGTTACTACAGTAGTAGCTTAGTTGGCTTGAGTATTGTACTGCAGTTCTACTAGCTCTTTTAGTTAAGCAGTCAAGTCTTATTACATTATAACCTGATAGAAGAATTTACCTGTTTATTTATACTTGCTTTTATACAGCTTTTGGTAATGCTTAGTATGTGAGGTAAATAGTTAGCAATTTATGTAGGTCAAATGTTTTGTTACAAATACTTCTGACATTAATGTGGATTATTTTAAGTCTTTTGTCATATGTGTGAAATTTTGTACAATAATAAGAATTTTCATCAAGGTTTGGCCCTCATTTGGGTTTTATGTCAAGGCAAAGTTGGAGCTTTCTGAACATGGGTAAAAGTTTTTATAGTAACTATTATCTTCATTTCTTATACAATTTTATTTATTTTCTATGCTTTGCTTTGTGTAGAGTCAAGTAAGTTACTTTGAAGAGACTGATACCTGTGTCATTAAATATGGAGAGTATGATTTTGATATTTGGTTGCACATTGTTGTAGTGGGCTGATGTGTTTGAGGCATTTGTTTAATTCTGTTGAGGTGTATTATGTTAATTAGTGAGCACTGCTAATGTCAAGAACATTCCAGTTACTGCTGTTTGAAGCAATACCGAGCTGGGTTTATAACTTTCGTCTTAATTTTACTGAAAAAAATTTAGTACAGATAGTTTAGCAGAAATAAACAGTAAATCATTATTAATTAATTTGTTAGTTTTGTGTATTAGATAGCTGTTGTTCAGCAAATATTGTAGTTGAATTAATTCTATATTGGTGTTTGTTATACAAATGATGTTATGATGTATTTGTTTGATTTTTTGTCAGTTTATTTTTAATTTGATTTAATTTATTAGATGCTATTGCTGTGGGAAAGATTTAGTGGAGTATGGTCTGTAATTGTGTCGGCTGCCTGTTGTTTTTCTTGGGGGGCATACTATACTTTGAGAAGTGTAGCTCTATAAGCAGTGCTTGCTGAAGTTTAGTATAAATATCTCTGTTATGATTTATTAACTGAATTTTGTGTTGATTTGATTTCTTAAATGTTGTTCTGGGAAATGTTTTATATGATTATCTTGCATGTTTCTTTAACTGAGCACATTATAATTTGAAAGAGGCAATACTGTAAGAAGTGACTGGTACACTATTTTGTGAGTGTGTGTGTGTGTGTGTGTGTGTGTGTGTGTGTGTGTTCGTGAGTGGGAGGAGTTTTTACCTGCAAATGCAAAACCTCCAGAGAAGGCTGGGAATGGAGTGGTAAGGTTGAAGCAGGCCATCAGAAAGTGAAACATCAGCTAATCAATGCACACATGTTCACTGGGCAGAGTTCCTAGGCAGCACAACAATGTGAGTTAAATGTACAAATATCTGCACTGGTTTTAACAGCAGCAAGTACTTGAAATAGAAAGTGTGCTAGGTACTGTAGTGTGCTATACTAAATGAATGTGCTACAGTACAGTTTACCTTAGTCCACATGTTGGGAAGGAGCTATGGAGAGTGGGTAGCTATGCAGCAGCAAACTGTGTGGTTTGATTATGTTAATAACAAATGAGAGGTAAACAAGAAATGGGACACAAATGTATAATACATCTAGTAACCTAGTGAGGAAACCTGAGTACAGGGAGTTACAAAAGAATGTTAGATAGTGATACAAATGGCTCATCTGCACTACCTATAAATAGTGGCCTAGGACAGCAGCAGCCTGGGGGTGCTCACAACTGTGGAGCACTATGGCACAGAAGGGCTTTGTTTTCTTTGTGTATAGTCTGCATTTTCTTCCTGCCCTACTAAATGTATTGCTGTCTATTAAGGATGAAAATGGACAAAAAATAGAGCAGGGGTTACCACGTAAATTAAGTTGCCATGGTTCTGTTTACCTTTGTCAGTTTAACAATCAGAAATATTCTATGCATCTATGTATGCATTAACTACATATGTTAGGCACGAAACAAAATCAGTAATCGTGAAGATAGATTGGCTGCATGTTTTTGCAAACAGAAGAGTAATAGTAACAGTAACATCAGTGTTCACTGCAGAAGTCTAAACACATTATTTGCAGTTACTTACAATCTGCATGCATGCAGAATGATGATATTAGTATAATAGTCATATGTATATGGTGGCAGTGGCAAGAAATATGCAAGTATAAGAAAATCACAAATAGTTAACCTTGATTCCCCCTTCTACTATTGCATTGTGTTACTTAATTACTCAAGCTGCACTCAACATTAACATGACCCAGTCACTGAATTATTTTTAAAGGTTGCCTAAGCTGAACAAACCCTTGTTGTGGCTATCCAGAGTTGGTGGTGCTAAGGAAGTCATCAGCCAGGACAATGAAACAAACTTCAAAAAGTATAAGTCAAGTGGAAAGTGATATTTCAATAGAAGCTAGATCTGCTGAAGCTGATGTAATGACAAAAGCTCTCATCTAAATAAAACTATACTTAGTGTGTTTGTGCAGTACTGGTCACACTACTTGCATGTTTTTACTGCTTGCTTGTATTGGAATACCACTCTCCTCATGGCTTATCCTAACTGAAGTCTGATTCTTAGAATTCATATGAGTTTCAAGGCAATTTAGTCTCATGTCCATCAATACCTTGCCAGTAATAACCCTTAGGCTCTACCCTCTTTCTCAAGAAGGGTTAGACCAGTTAGTCTAGAAGAAAAATTTGAATGTGTCCATCCATTCATTCAGGGTCACTATGAAGTATGAGAATATATCACAGGTACGGCTTAACCGGCAATGAAAGCTCATTCCACAGGAGGAGGAATTGCTAGATAATGATCTATCACTCCATCACATCCTATTTATCTGCTGGTGAAGATTTAGGTCATTGGTTTTGATGTTTGCTAAGCTGTTATACTTGTAGAGATATAGAAGATCAAGGACAACAGGGTGTCTAATAGCACAGAAGGCAAAGCACAAATTGCCCCTCAGGACTTTGTATAATACTGAGTAAAAGGATAGAGCTTCTAGTGTATCTTGCTAGCTCAGGGCCATTAAGCCTAAATTCTTCTTAGTTAGGAACCCCAGGGGCTTTTCTAGTTATTTGATACGTCAAGTGAGATGCATCCCTGAGAAGCATTGTACTCTATAACTGGTCTAATCAACGCTGAATATATGGGAATAATGACATCTTTAGATCTGGATAATATACTCTTTGCTATTAATTGCACTAAGTAGAAGGATTTTCTGACTGCCACATGATGATCAAAGGAGCAGAAACTGTAAATACAGGTACTCAGGTCCCTGACTACATTTTGTTAGTAGTGGAGTATTGCCAATATTATATGTTGAGGGAAAGGGTTGTTCGCCAAGTTAAATGATGCTACACTTTTAGTATTTAATATGAGTTCATGTTCTGTACATCCGGTATTAATTCAGGTAAGTTCTTTCTGTCAGAGAAGAATCTTGACCGTAACACCCAGTTTACAGTCATCTGCAAATTTAGTTAACCAGAGATCCTTCTTCTTATTTTGGAGATCACAGAAGTAAATGCTGAAAAGGGGGTGGGGGTCATAATACAGAGCCCTGGGGATTCCAGTCACATAAACTTTTGTGGGTTCTGTCTTTTTGCCAGTTTGATATCCATCTTACTAAGTGCCTATATTTAAAGCATACATCTTCCTTACAATGCTTGAATGGGGTATGGTATCAAATGCTTTGGATGGGTCAAGAAGTGCTGTGTGAACAGCATGATCACTGTCTACAGCCTGTGTGACCTTCTTGAAGTTAACTAAGTTCAACTTTGATGATAAGTTTAGCCTTATAAGATTTTTGATATCATAACTGAGATCAGTTATGATACATTTCATAACTATTCAGATCAAGTTTTAAGGTTGCTGGGTCTATAATTATTTCAGTCTGTGGTGGAGCCAGCCTTGTGGTAGGGAGCATCAACCACTGTGGTGCATTATAGTTCAGAAACAAATCATGTGGCTATTTTAGGCTAAATAACTTGAGGAGAGGTTTGGCAAGAGCATGTCTGATGCTATTTATTAAACATCCAGGTATGTTGCCAGATCCCATGGAGGAAATATTTTTGTGTTTTTGATAGCACCTTCATAATATGTTCTTTTAAGATAATTGAGGGTGCAAGGGATTCTGGGATATGTGGAGTTTGGATAGACTAATAGGAAACTCAAGGAGTGTATCGGAGACCATTTGTCAGATATAAAAAGATGTATTGAAACTAATGCTTTATATAAACATATCAAGGAAACAAGTAATGCACGTCCTTTTAAATTTGTTATATTAAAAGTGGTATATGAACATATAAGAGGTAGTGATGTTAAAAATATGACAGAAAAAGAAGAAAACAAATGGATAATCAGGTTTAGGGCACAACAGTATCCAGGACTGAATGAAATGTTTAGTTTTAAACCTATACTGAAGGAACTACATAATCAAGTTAAGTAAGTGTCCCTTTAAGATTACTTGGCTTGAATTGTTACATTGCTATTTTAATCACATGATTTCTTATCATGTGGTCTTAGTCTTGGGATTTTTTTTATCATGTAGTCTTAGTCATGTGATTTTTTTTTATTATGTGGTCTTAGTCATGTGAACTTATTTTATGTATAAAAAGAAGTGTTTTGTCTTATGCAGCCATCTGCCTGATGAAGTTTTTATGTGAAAGTGTTAAACTTGCAACATTCTTATTAAATTTTGACTTAAGTTATACTGTTTGGCTGTGGATATGGATAATTTTGTTTTATTATCAGTCCGAATACCTTTAGTTTATCCAGATTTATCACTGCTCCTTTATCTTGTTTTACTTTCCTCTAACCAGACTTCATATGAAAAAGCTACAGTGGTTCGTAAAGTCAGTATGACTTCAACATTCTCATCCTTTGGACTTTCTAGTTCCTCCTTCCATGCCTCAAGCTAGAACTTCAGTGGTGGATTCATCAACTATCTCTCAACCCAGAGATTCCTTTACAGCCCCCAGTACCCTCACATGAAATTTTTTTGGATGTCTTGGATGTGGGGTGGGGAGCTTCTTCTGGTCCTCTAAAGATTCAGTGCCTTTGCTCCCTTCGTTAGAGGGTAGACCATGTCAACATCAAGGAGATGAGAGCTCTCCTTCTTACTCTTTGGGCCATCAATACTCTGTTCCTTCCAGGGCCACTCAAAAATCTTTACAGACAATACCGCAGTGATGTGGTACATCAACAAGCAAGGGAATACACTGTCCTACCTCTTGTGCAGAATAGCTCTTTAAGTTTGGGATCTGGCTGTCCACTATCAGGTGACTCTTCAGGCTGTCTATATTCTTTCAGAACTGAACCATGTGGCAGACTGTCTGAGCAGGTCCACAACACAGATTCACAAACGGATGCTTCACAGAGATATATTACTGGACATTGTCCAGCAGTCGGGTACTCCTCAAGTAGACCTTTTCGCCTCCACTCTGAAAAAACAACCACCTCTCTTTTGCACCAGAGTCCCAAGTCCTCTGGCATGGAAGGTGGATGCCCTCTATTTTTCTTGAAAGGGAATGTTTCTTTATGCCTTCCCTCCCTTAACTCTCATACTGAGGGTCCTGTTCAAGATAGAACAGGACTCTCCAAAACTCTTGCTGGTGACTCCCTTTTGGCCCAGACAGCATTGGTTCCCCCTTCTTCAGCACCTAGCCAAGCACAGTCACTACAAGATACCTCACAGGGTGAACATACTTACACAAGACAAGGGATCTCTCATCCATTCTCATTTGTCCACGCTTCACCTGACACTGTGGATGATAGGGTTTTGATCCCTTTTGCATACCTTTTTCTGGGGACATGCTTCAGGTTCTGCAGAAGACCAGGACACCCAACTACCAGGAAATCATATTTATCCAAATGGGAGATATTTTCTGTCTGGTGTCTTGCTTGTAACCTGGGTCCACTTTCTATGAAAGTTCCTTTGGTTATCTCTTATGTGTATGAATTGCTTTATGCTGGGTTGGCATACATTCAGTTAAAGCCCAGCTGTCAGATATTTCTGCTTGTCTATATTTGACTCCTTCTTTGGCTTCTAGATATGAGGTCCAACAATTCCTTAAAGCCGTCCTTCATATTAAGCCTCCTAGGAAGCCTATTCCTCCTTCCTGGGACCTTAACTTTTTTCTTAAAAAATTGGGCTCCTTTTGAGCTTGCAGCTTCAGCTTTCTTACAGCATTGTACATGGAAGACTGTTCTTCTTTTGGCCCTTACTTCAGCTAGAAGGGTGTCTGAGTTTCAGGCCCATATGGCTGCCCCTCCTTTTTTACCTTTTCTTAGAGACAGGGAGTGTCTTTTCGTACTAATCCTTCTTTTATGCCCAAGGTGGTTAATGAGTTGTCTCATAATCAGTCTATTAATTTGCCCACTTGTTTCCCTTCTCCAAAGTGTGTTAGTGAGAAGGTTCTTTAGACCATGGATATACATAGACAGCTCAGATATTATTTGGATAAGACTAAGGCCATTAGTAAATCTGAACAACTTTTTCTTTTCTTTCATCCTAGACTTCTATGTGTGCCTATTTCTAAGCAATTTCTGCCTGGATTGCTAAAGACATTTCCTTTTTTTTTTTTACTACTCTTTTCATGGGTAAAGCCCTTCCACTTCTGTTAAGGCTCATTCTACCAGGGCTATGGCTTCCTCGGGTGCTTTTTTCAAGGGATTGGATATCAATTCCATCCTTAAAGCTGCTATTTGGTCTTCTGTCCATACTTTTACTAAATATTACTTGGTAAATGTGGTTTCCAGAGCTAGAGCTGGATTTGTCTGGACTATCCTGCATGGTTTTCTTGAGGACTCTGCTGGGACTTCCTCCTCCGATGTTTCCTCTTGAGCTTTTGTACTCTCCCTTGAGTAAGGAATACTGTGCCAGTGATTTGGAAGGACCTAGTACAGTTGTGTAAAATCTTACCATAACAGTAGAAGTCCTTTCCTTCACTGTTGCAGTGTTTACTCCCTCTCTCCTCTCTTTCTATTTACTACTTTTTCTTTTTTCCTTCAGGATGCACATGTCCCTCCTTTGCTCCTTGGAATGTTGTTCCACCTGGGGCTATTCAGTTTTGAGTTAGGTACATTCATACATCACTTTTATGCCCTACTCTGTCCTTAAAATCCTAAGGCTTTGGTATGCTGGCTGGAAGTTGGACTACCCTTGTCAGGGGATTCCTTGAGTAAAGAATATTGCATCAGTGAAGGGAAGGACATCTACTGCTATGGTAAGATTTTACACAACTCTACTTTCCCTCCAGAAGAAGGACTGCTATAGTCTGAAGTTTTTTAACACTTTTATTAAATTATCACTTAAGAAATAGGCACATTTGCATTAACAGAAAAGAAAACACACTATATTAACATTTATCATATTAATGTAATATACATTTTATATATATATATATATATATATATATATATATATATATATGTGTTCTTTCATTTGAACAATTATTCACTACAACATAACATACATTTCTGCCTTCCCTTAAACCTCTTGAGCATTATTCTGCACGTATTGTTCCCACAGGTTTAATTTATTTCTATGTAATTTGTTCCTTTCCTTGTCTAAAAAATACCTCTAGTTCTTTTATCTCATTTATAATATTCAGCACTTCAAATTATAGTTGCTTTAGATTTGATTTCCATTTTCTAGGAATTGCTTTTTAGCAGGCAGTAGCATTAAATTTAGTAAGGCATTTCTATGTAATAGGCAATTCTGATCCTGTGTCCCAGTTCAAATGAATCATATCCTTAGTTACAGCCATTTGGTCCCCCAGTATTTCTGGCAGAGTACTCTGTATGGAAATTTTAAAATATACCAACCCATTACACTCCCAAAAAAACAAGTTCTAAGTTACCTCTTTCTTTTTCATCACACTTTCAACATTTGCTGTCTGCTAGAGGAAAACTTCTTACAAGTCCACTTGATGTATAAAAATACCTATGCAAAAAATCCTAAACCTTCTGGACTTCGTTGCAGACTGGGAGCCATACAGAAGTCCAGGAAGAAAGTAATGTTATTACATAGGTTTGTGAGAAGTTATGATGAAATATAGACCACAAACATTAGTCCAGAGTCCAAATATGTGTATGTTTTTTTCCTAACTCATGTTTGATCACGTGACACACGATGTCAAACAATTTGGTAAAGAAATGATGAAATGAGTGCTATTAATTATTGTGGCTCTATTTAAAGGGCAGCCATATCCCAAAACTGAAACCAAGATATTTCTCTTGTTTTAATCATATCTTGATCTTTTCTGCAGTACTAATGTCCCTACATCACTCCCATTGGCTATTATTATTATTATTATTATTATTACTATTATTATTATTACTATTATTATTTCCTAATTTGTTATACTCCAGAATGGCCTGTTGGGAGAGATAATGAATGATTTTAATTTACAGAGAAGGTTTTCACCCCACTAACATACTCTTATACAGGCACAGTGACAATATACAGTGGTAATGTATCTCCAATAACTTGATGTGACAACACTTTGATTTCTTGCTTTTTTTACTATTTCTGGCAAAAGTATAATTTTGACTATATTTTCTAGCTTTGGTGTTAAAACTGGTCATATATGACTGACAATACTGACAGTAAATGACTGAATGTAGTCAATAACTAGGTTTAAAACATTTTATTGACCTACAGTATGAATCAATGACTGGCCTATTTACTAAATTTAATTGGGGTTATAAAAGTCTGAGATGTAGTACTCCCCCCCAGCCTACATTATGCCACAGATAACATGTTGAATACTAGAATGAGATAATGTGAGCTTTCATAAAAAGTCAGACTGGTTTGTACAGATACAGCTTGGGCAGAAATCAGTAAAAGTACAACTTAAATTTTATTTAATTTGTATGCAAGAGTTTTCATAAAATATCAAACTGATGTGTACAAAGACAGCATTCGGTAGAAATCAATAAATGTACTACTTAAATTTTATTTTTTTGATGCAGAGGTTTGAATTAACTGAAAGGAAAAGCACTTTGTGATGAGAAGCATTACATCTGGGTAGAGTTGTGTGTTTTTTTTGTTTTTTTTTTAAGTTCTGTACCCAGTTGATAGGATTTGCTGTATGAAATAGTGGTCACTGTCAAAGTCACTAACCCCCTTAACTCTAAATTCATAGTGTGATCATGATGTGATAATAGCATTGGTCAGCTCAACTGGCAAAGACTATACAAGTGGCCAGAGTTCCATTAGCAGCTTATACCTCTCAACCTCTGAATATTAAAAATCAGTCATAGCACAGACTAACAGCAGAGGATCCAAAATAGGGGCACTTTCTTTTCTGAATTGAAGGCCTTTAGATTTTAGATCCCCTGTTAGAGATAATGAATATTTGCATAAGCTTACTTCAGTTACTTAATAATGTATATACGCTTAATCAGGTTTATTTTTATAAGGAGAAAAAAATTAGTACATTTAAGAGGAAAATGCAAAATCTGAGGACAAGAATCAAAGCTCTATGTCTTAATCATAGCAGCTGAGAGGTATGAACTAGGTCATCTTCTGGAAATGGTACATGAGAATGACAGCTGAACATTAAACATCAAAACACTGGCCTTTAAAAGTCATAGTAGATGATGAAAATTAGAATAGCTGTTCTATTATTTTTATTTATGTATTTATTGACATTTAATTACCAGGAAAGTCTGAATGGGTAAAAGCCCATTTTCAGCAGCAGCTTGGGGAGAAAAGCTCCAAATTATTAGAAAAAAATTTAACAACAATAATTTTACAATCTTCAAAAATAAAACAAAAAACACCCCCAGTTTAAACAATTATAACAAATTAGTGATAATATAAAAACATTGGTTAAGAGGTTAAGAATTGATACAAGTTATAACAATCATTTAATGTTTATAGAAATTTTAGACAGTTTGTAAAGAGATTAAAGGTAAATTAATCTAATATAAACAGGAATTGGAAGATGAAGTAAGGGAAACAAGCTTATGGTATATTTAGAGAGAAAGTCAGGGAAGAGAATTTGATTGAAGTAAGTGAAGAAGGAAGAGTAAGGGGGTATAAGGAATGAAAAGGTACTTTTTCACATTAGGGATATAGTTTATCCTGGTTTTGAGCAAGAACAGAACCAGATTTCAGCTAGGAAGTCTTTCAGGGTGGTTTTGAAAGATGAGAGGGGGTATTGACCTGATGGATACAGGTGAGGCACTGCAGGCATTACCAACCTTGTAAGAATAAAGACAATGCCCAGCAGATTTGATAGGTTTATATACAGATAAAAGTTGTTGGTCACTAGATCACAATAACCGATTGGGAACATAGTTGTGTAGAATGTTTTTAGTGCTGGACAAGCAAATGGATAACTTTGTAGGTGGTAAGAAGCTGTGTGTATGTTAGTTGATAAGGCAGTTCTATCCAATTTAGGCTTTTAGTGCTATACAGTGGTGGGTTCTGAAAGGGGTATTTGCTGCAAATTTAGCAACTTTGTTATAGCATTGCACAAGTTTTAATTTTTGTGAAGCCTGGAGATTAGTAAGGATGGGAATGCCATAAAGAGGTGTGGGGATGAGATAAGTAATGGCAAGTGTAGTTTTAGTTGTGTCTGTGAGAAAGTTGTTGGCTCTGTAAAACATCCATATTTTTTGATGAGTTTGACTTATGCAATTTTGTATATGCAGGTCGAATGTAAGCTTATCATCCACTATCACCCCTAATAATTTGCTATAAGAAGTGATTTCAATGGTTGTATTATTAAGAGAGAAGACTTTAAATTTTGTTTTTTCATGAGAGAGGGATTTGGGAGGAAGTACTAGTTTGGTCTTTTTTCGGTTGAGCATGAGTTATGAGTTACAAAGCCATGTTTCAGTGGCTGTTAAAGCTTCCTGCATAAGGTTTTGGAGGTGTACCATGATGTGAGATGTGCAAATGAGAATGGAATCATTGGTGTATTGTATTTGGGTGGGCTGTTGAGAGGATGTATAGAGGGTGTTGGTGAAAATGTTAAAGAGTAGGGGACCAAGGATAGAGTCTTGTGGTGCACCGGTGGTTAATGGGAGGTAAGGATAGAGCATGCAGTGCCATTTTACTGACTAATACCTATTGGACAGGTAGCTTTTGAACCACAGAAGGGTGGGCTGAGACAGACCTAGTGAGTACATTTGAAGTAGAAAATAAAAATAAAAATAAAAAATCCAACCACGTAGCTAAGACATAAAATTTATTGTACACCACCAAAAAGACTAAGCGCTTTCGCTAAATTCATATAGCATCATCAAAGTCATTTTGGTTTCAAATCCTTACTGTTTAAAAAGAAGCAGCATCCAATCATTTCACACAAATAATTAATTACATCATTTCCTATAAATTTTATCAACTCTTATGTTTAAAGTCATATATTATAATGTTTTTTTTTAAATATATATATATATGTAAATACCCTATATGTATGCCTCACAAATTCTCCAAAATCTATTTTATTATACTTGCCCTTTGTTTTAACAATGGTTTCAGGGAAATGTTATCATTCAACCCTGGTGAATTTTGAGCATTTAAACACATCTGCCATTTCATTTCTTTTACTTCTACTTCATTTTCTATATCCCTTCCCCTCCCATCTATAAAAACCCTATCTATTATAAAGAAAATAAACTTTTTGAAGTTACTACATTTTTTACTATGAATAAATAAAGCATTAAATGTATTTTCTTTTTTAATTGCTCTTTGATGTTCAGCTATTCTATCTCTTAGCCTCCGGTTTGTTTTGCCAACATAAAATGCTTTGCATGATATACAGGTTGCCACGTACACTCATTTTGATGTATTGCAATTGCATTTTCCTGGGTATTTTCTTTATAATAGATAGAGTTTTTATAGATGGGAGGGGAGGGGATATAGAAAATGAAGTAGAAGTAAAATAAATGAAATGGCAGATGTGTTTAAATGCTCAAAATTCACCAGGGTTGAATGATAACATTTCCCTGAAATCATTGTTAAAACAAAGGGCAAGTGTAATAAAATAGATTTTGGAGAATTTGTGAGGCATACATATAGGGTATTTACATATATATATATATATATATTTAAAAAAAACATTATAATATATGACTTTAAACATAAGAGTTGATAAAATGTATAGGAAATGATGTAATTCATTATTTGTGTGAAATGACTGGATGCTGCTTCTTTTTAAACAGTAAGGATTTGAAACCAAAATGACTGTGATGATGCTGTATGAATTTAGTGAAAGCGCTTAGTCTTTTTGGAGATGTACAATAAATGTTACGTCTTATCTACATCTTATCTACGTAGTTGGATTTTTTTTTTATTTTTATTTTTTATCAGTCTTGGTGTTTTACAGTTATTATTTGACATTTGAAGTAGAAGTTTGCTGTGACAAACTGTATCAAAGGCTTTGGACAAGTCTTGAAATAAGGAAGAGACTAGTTTGCCGTTATCTCTAGCTTTATTGATAGTATCTATTTAAGTTAGAAGGGCAATGCTAGTAATATGGGAAGGATGGAAGCCATGTTGTGTAGGGGATAGGAGTTCTTCTTGCAGGAGATAGTCTATCATTGTTTTTGAATACATTTTTCAAGTATTTTGGCGAGGGGAGAGAAGATTGCTATATTCTAAATTTATTAATGTGTGTTACATTTCCTCCTTTGTGTAGAAGGATAATGTGTGACTTTTATAAGAGAGAGGAAATGTGAGATTCCTAGATTGGCCCATTTATAAGGACTGAGACAGGATAGACAATGCTGTTGACTGCTATTTTTAGGTACTCGCTGGAAGGCCATCAGCTGAAGAAGAGCATGGTTCAAGTTTGTTTAAGACTATTTTATATGGAATGTGGGCACAGGTTTGAAGGTGAAAATGGCTGTGGTGATATGTGGTTTTTGGGATTATATGTTGAGGAATCCTTGGTTAGAGATGCTATACTATCTATAAAATAGAAGATGAACTGTATTGCAGTTTCAAGTGTTGAGTTTTTGGGACAGGGATTTAGGTTGAATTTTTGGTCGGGATGTAAGATTTCTTTAATGGATGCCCCAATCTTTTAGGATTGTGTTGAGTATTATTCTGAAACTTAGTATAGTATAGTTTTTTTTTGTCTTCATTTATTTACTTTTTAGTATGATTGCAAAGCATTCTAAAGTTTTCAAGATACTGAGATGTTTGATATTTTTGCCATTCTTTCCATGCTTTTTCTCTGTCCTGCATTAGCATTTTACATTTTTTGGATAGCCAAATTGCATTCTTTGTTTTTAGTCTCTTCCTTCTAGGAGGTGCAAGGCGATTTAGAGTATTTAGAAAAGTTGTATTGAATTCGTCAACAGCATCATCTAAGAGCAGGAGTTTTAGGAAGTTCCAGTTAATAGATGATAGTGTAGTAATGAACATTTCTGTGTTAAACTTGGAAAGATTGAGTGTTGTTTTATATATAAGCTGTTTAACTGGATGTGTTAGTTGTCTGGCCATATAGACTGGGTGATGATCACTATGAGAGTCTGACATTGTACCTGTGCTGATGTATTTACTAGAGTCTGATACTAGGATCCAGTCTAATAGGGAATTTGATGTCTTGCTATAGTGTGTGAAACCATATAAGTTTTAGAACAGAAGATCTTCAGACACTGCATTTCACTTGTCTGTGAAGGCCTACTTCATTTAAGATGCTCTGAGATTTAAGAACAGAAAAAAATCATAAGTTTTCACTAATGGTGACCTAGAATACTTTTTTATCTAAACCATCTCAAATTTGACAAACTGGGCCTTTACACTGGCTGATTGAACCTCACCTTCCAAGTGCTCTGGATTATGTGGAACCCATTGCATTTAAGGCACAGAGCTCACAAAATTCCGCAGTTCCACATTGAGTGTTGGCTCCGCTTTGCACATTCGGACTGGCTCAAATACCACACAAATAGCAAATCGGCATACAGGTGATACGAACCAATCATTTATTTATTTATTTATTTACATTTGTTAACCGGGAGTGTCCGAATGGACGTAGGTCCATTTTCAGCAGAGGCCCGGGGAGAAAAGCTCCACAGTTAAAATAAACAGACAGTAGTTACATTGGATTACATAGTGATTAACAATTTAACATAGCAATTAATTACAAACATATTTACACATGAAGAACATAGTACATCAGTAGACAACTAGAATCTTTATCTGCGAAGTACATAACAGACATTAACAAATGTTACAATAAGAAGTTCCTGCTGTATAATAAGTACTAGGCTTATGAGCATCTGAGCTTGCTATAATCAAGGTAGTTAGTGGGGTGGAAAGAAAGGTAGTGGTTGGATGGGGTGGGTGATATTAGAGTGGGAGTTGCAAGGGCATAGCCAGCATGCTTTTAGGTGCGCTTTTAGTAATGTTTTGAAGTGGGTGCATGATGGTACGGCGGTAATTGTGGGTGGGAGGGAGTTCCATAATTTGGCTATGGCGCAAGAGAATATTGCTTCACCAGCAGAGTTATTGGGTTTAGTGATCTGCAAGTGATTTTTGTTGCTGGATCTTAGTGGTCTGGTGGTGCGATAGGGTTGGAGTAGATTCTGGAGGGATGGGAATTTTAGTGGATGGTTTACTAGTTTGTGGGCGAGTGATAGTTGATACCATTGAAGGAGGTGAGGGAGTTCAAGCCAGCCCAGTTCAGCAAGTGAGAGGCAGTCATGACTACGGTAGGATGCCCCTGTGGCGAATTTGATGATTTTGTTGTAGCAGGTCTCTAGCTTGTTTAGATCGCATTGCCTTAGGTTGGTATATATTGGAGTGGCATAAAGTAGGGTGGAGATAAGGTGGGAATTTGCTATTGAAATCTTTGCTGCTTTGGTGAGAAGTTGTTTATTTCTGTATAATGCTCCTAGTTTTTTGTGGACTTTTTTTATGGTCATGGATATGTGAATGTCAAATTTTAGTTTATTGTCTATTTCCACTCCCTGTTAGTTGCTCTTATGAGGAGGCTGGAAACAATCAGGTAACAGAGTAAACTGATACATGAACATATGACAGTGACAAAGGGTGGTTGTAGTTTTAAAAATGGTGCCTGCCACAGGTAATATTTATTAACTTTGGGATTGGCTTAAGGTAATAAACAGGGAAGGGGGGGGAGAACAAGGGTGTGAGCAGTCAGTTCTTTTGTACTGCTGCTAATGAGCCAAAGCAAAGACAAGTTTGTGTTTAAGAAACAATCAGAATTGACCAAGGACTGCTCTGAAACTGTAAGTCATGTATTAACCATTTCTCAGGTGGAAAAACAGGATAACCTTGTATCAGTAGGTTACTGTGGTCTCAGTTTAAATTAACAAACACACAGTATTGATCAGTTATGGATACTATTTGCTAACAGAAGGGAATAAGAGAGAAAGTGGAAGATGAGTGTGTGTGTGGGGGGGGGGGGGCTGCTTACAAGCCAAAGCACAGTGCTCTCCAGGGGAAAATGAATATTGGCTCAAACAGGTAGACACATACTCAAAGTTAACTTTAGCTGTTTGCAGACAGTTCAGACCCGGACTGCACTTTTCTTATAAGAATGATAAAGATGGTACCGCAGTTGAATACTTAAGAGTGGTGTTAGGTCTAGAAAAGAAGAGTACAGAGAGGAGTAAGCACTTTTGAGATGGTAAAGATATATTATAAATATATTACAAAAAACAACCTGAACAAATAGCTACTGTAATTACTAGTATATGCAGATACTGAGCCAATTGGAAAAACATCTGTTAGAAGAAACCGCATCAGACAGTTATGCAGTCACAGATAAAAATATAGCGAGCAGCACTCTGTCCTGGGTCTCTAATGTGATTCTATTCACCAGTAACAGCACAATTATATAGAAATAATTAGACACCAGTATGAGCTGTCTACACACAACACATTTACATGAATAACATTAGTGAACAAGGTGCAGCTATGCAAATAGACCATACTATTATACTAAAAACAACTTGGTGCAGACGAAATGCTAGCATGCCATAGTAACTTCCAATAATAAAGCATAAATCATATTAGATGTCTAACACAATTCAACATAAACATATACAGTTGTAAAATATCTAACACAATTTAACATAAATAGGCATTTACAGTTGTAAAACACTTACTTACAATCAGGGATCGACTATGATGAAAAGTGAGCCAACCACGAGAAGCAGAAAAATAAACAATCAGTAAGAGACTTCTGGGTGAGAGTTTTCATGCCACTGCAATGTGGGGAGAATTTTAATTTTCTTTGTGGATTTAAGACAATAATGGCTTTTTCTTTAGGAGGGCAGAAGCAATAGGATTCAGGAGGTTCCTGGCATGGATGATTATTTCAGCAGCCGGCAAACTTTTGGGATCTGCAGCAGTTTAACTTCAAGCATGGATATTAGGATCATGGAACACAGCAGAAGACCGGTGGAGAGTGTAAACTACAGTACAGTTTATTTATTTATTTTTTTAGAAGGTCTTTTACTATCTTCAGTGTTTGTACTGTCTGTAGGAAGGCAGAAGTTTATTAATAATAACTTCAACTAGGAGCTCACATAAAAAAATATTAAGTTATTATACTGAGTAATATGATTCATTGTTATTTGCCATGAATATTAGTTAAGTATTTTGTGTATTATTGTTTATTAATGTTGTAGATGATATTGGAATTTTCTGCTGTGCATTTAGTGGTGGTGGGGGGATTCTGGCATCTTCAGTGTTTTATGTTTACAGGGCTGCACTTCAAGCTCTCCTTACCTACCATCTATAGCAGGGCAGAATAGCTTACTAATAACTTCAACTAGGAGCTCACATGGTGGCAAAAAATGAGTTACTTTATACTTACAAGTAATTTTTACTCAATATGAATCAGTATTTACTGTGAATATATGTTAAATTTGTTTTAACACTGATTGTGTGACTGACCCCTTTCAATGTGTAACTTCAAGGAACAATGACATTTTAAGACTCAAAGTGAGGCCTTATAATGAAGTACACTTGAGAAGTATGTAAAAAAATGTATGTGAATTGCTCAATGGAAAAAGTGCATAGGTTATAAGAGCTCAGTCTTATGCAAAATTGCTGCTTTTTGCTTTCTGATTGTAAGTGCATGTGTTGCAATTGATTTTGTACTTAGCTATGGTAGAGTTTTTTATAATTATACAATATATTTTGACTTCAGTTACACACTGTGTGTGTCTACAGCCTTTACTCTTGGTTAAAGACCACTTAAGCTTGGCACCGTGAAAATGGAACGTTTTCTTTGGCGCAGTGAGAAAATAGGTTGTTCCACATTTTTCCTCTGTCAGTAACATAATCACACATTGTCAGGTTCTATATACCACATTAGCCTCTTAAACGTTTGAGACCTATGGTTGGAACTGGGATTACTGCCTGTCCTTCTTTGCCTGGGACAGTCCTTCTTTGGGCAGTTGCGTCCCGCGGGGGGAAAACATAAAAATGGCAAATGTCCTGAGATTTTAGGACAAAAAATAGTTCCTAAGTTTTCTTTAATAAGTTGCACTCAACAAGGATAAGTTTTGTCCTGCAAAAATCTCACGTTTGCTCACAAAAATGTCCCACTTTGGGTATTTCAACAGGTGGCAAGTTGGCAACCCTGCCCTAGTCGGAACGGGTAAACCTGCAATATAATATTTTTCTTTAAAAAAATACTTTCGCTATTTAAAAAGCTAACAACCCTTTCGCGGATTGGCAAATAAATGCTACTGAATTAACAAGCAGAAAGCAGTGCTTCACAACATAAGAATGGTAAACTTCTTCAATCAGAAGTTTGCAAACCTTTTGGTTCCACGCTAACCTGTCCGAAGGCTCATTTCCGCCGGAAACCTTTGCCAGTTGGTAGGACGTTTCCTAGTGTGATTATGCAGTTTTGAGGGCGACTTAAAACAAGATAGAAAGATGGCGTCCTTGTCAGTTTGCCAGTTCCCTGGCGCTGGTTTCGGTTTCGAGAATTGTAAAAGGTATGTTATTGCTAGCATAGATATTGTAGTTAAAGGAATGTACTGAAAGTAGTGTTGGATGCACTTATTTTATAGTGTAGCGCGGCTACTTAAAGTGTGGCATTCTTCCTTATGGCCTGCGTTGGACTTTTGTGTTGTTTGCATTTCTGCACGATTTGTTGATTTTTAATAACTAATTGTAATATGTATATTTCAAAATCTGGAGTGGATGGTGTATAGTAAAGCTTATGGAAACTAAATGTTTATTTTTTCCTTAACTTTGTGTAAGTCATAAACCACCTGTCTCCTTTAAGTGTAGTACACTTAGTTACTTGCTTTGATCATCTTCCAGGTATTGGTTTAATCTTACTTGGTTTATTGTGTACATTTAGTGATGTAACGTATGTTTCGCAGATTTCCCTATTTTCACTTCAACTAAAGATCTATATGGGAGTTCCGTTTAAAGTTGTGGTTTTAATTTCCTTATATAAAATGACGAGTCATGCTTGAGTTCAGACATTTCTCGAGAGTATAACTCACTTTAGTTGATCAATTAAGAAAATGTAATCTTTTCAATAGATTTGATTAAGGAAAAGATGATTTTTTTAAATATTTTGGGGGCATTTTAAAATTAACTTTACGTACATTTTTTTTTGCATTCCGTGGAAAAGTAATAAAATGGGATCACTTAACTGTATTGATAGTTCTCTGCATGCTTGCTAAATCGATGGTTGTCTTCAATAGAGCATTTTTGCAGTAGTACACTTTGTGCGTATTACATTGTCTGTATTTTATTCACGAGTTTTTATTACTGTATTTGTATTAGAGTTTTTCTCCCCCACCCCCTGCTAAAAGGGGCAATTTGCTGCCCAGTCGAACCTTCATGGTAAACCCGAATGTAGTTATTTATCTTTGTATTTTTTTCTAATTGAATTCCTCTTACAACTGCAGTGTATCTGCCTGATTTGTTCATTTTACTTGTTTGCTGCACTTGAAAAGCACCTAGCATAGACTAGGTTTAGGTTTGTGCTGAATTTAGTACAGATTGTGACCTTTGGACCTTGTAAAACAATCTTTTGTCTGGAGCTGACCCCCCACCCCCAGTGCTGTCATGGGCGTAAGGTACAGTTTGGACTGATCTAGCTACAGTTACTGCTGCAGGACTCTGTTTAGGGCGTTTTGGTTAGATAATTTTAATTTTGGCTGTCTCCTGTTTTTAAAAAGCCTGGGTTTGAGCCCGTTTGCGCATTGCGCAGTATGGCGCGGAGGGATGCTGGTTACAGAAACTTGCTCTGTAGCCTTGCAGATATTACCTAAACCAGAACTCTTCGTACCTAAATCTACTAATACCTGCCTCTGCTGTATCCCCTCGTTAACTGTTCTAGCCAGACCAAGGTTATTCATGGGATCATGAACTGCCAGTTTTTGTCCTTTTCTTGTGCCAGCCTGGTTAACTTGAGTCTGCTGAGGCAGTGAAGCAACTGCGTTATGTAGACTTGACAGGCCCCAACTTCTAAGTTATTCCTGTACGATTTGTAAGAGGTGTACGTACATTATGAGTCTGGAATTACAGCTTTCTCATGCAGTAGATAGCAATACAGAGCAGATTGCCAGCCCTCCTACCACAACTCCTACTTATGACATACAACATACACATAGACTATCGTATGTGGAGGTACTTGAAAAAAATCTACCTAAACACCAGAGATCTCCAAAGCACATGCATTCTAAACAAACTGACACCCAATACATATTACATAGGGATAAGTGTCTCACCATCAGAGCCCATAAGGCAACGCACATCCACTCCAAATATTTTAGTCATAGGAGCCTCTCTAGTCAGAGACAAACATCCCCCTCACTAGGCTGAATAAGGAGAAAGTCATGGTCAGCTGCCTTTCAGGTGCCAGGATTAGTCCGATCACGCATGCACTCGAATCTCTCAACAAGTACTGTTATGATTTGTTCATAGTGCATGTTGATGTGAACAACTTGAGACGTATCTCCCTAGACTACATGAAGAAAGACACTATTGAGTTCTCTGTGCGTCACAGGCAGGTATGTCCTTAGCTTTGAGCAGCATTTTACCCTCACCTGGGGTGATACCACGATATAAACCAGAAAATCATTAACTTCAATAGTTGTAGTTTCTGGTGCCATTCTAAGGCAGTCTAGTTTCTGTTAGCCTGGGATAACATGACCTATAGACCATGGTGCTTTGCCAGAAATGGTCTTCATCTGCCACCCCTGGAATTTCATCTACCGGCAAAGGTTCTTGCCACCCCCATAGTGCTTTTTCAGTGAATCTCACAAGGACAAAATTCCCGATTGAAGAACAACCTCAAGGCTATGCTGTTCAGTGCTAGGAGTCTTAGCATGAAACTGCATTCACTGGAGGCAGTTCTCCCCCTTGGAAGATGCTGACATCTGTGCAATCATGGAGACCTGGTTCAAGGCAGTGGAGAGCACCTCACCCATACTGGGTTACTACACGTTCAGACTACGAACGGAAGCTGTGAAAAGTAAAGGAAGTGGTGTATCAATATTTAACCAATCTGGAGATGTATTTTTAATAAACAGTATGATTCCCTAGAGACGCTTCAGGTGCAACTAACCGTTGGTAGGATACCTATTCAAATCATTGCCAGCTACAGTATCCCCTACATGACTCAAGACACCCACTCCTCCTACTTGGATCTACTGGAATCCATCAAGATACATCTGAACACCATGGTTCTGAGTGATTTTTAATTACCCATCCACTGACTGGGTAAATTGCTCATGCTCAAACTCCCTTGCCCAAATGTTCCTCAAGTTCATTAACTGCAATGCACGCCCTAGACTAGCTGGTGGACACCTCAACTAGGGGCAGCAACGTCGTGCATCTGGTGCTTACCAATATGAGGGACTGCTGCAGCACCTCGAATACGAGGTCTTTTTTTGTCAGATTTGACCACAGATCAGTCTCATTCAAAGTAACTATCACACTGCCCTACCCCCCTCCCCAGCAGCAACTAAACTAAAGAACTTTTTAAAAGATGATTATGCTCTTCTAAGGGATAGTGTGAATAGCTTCACTGCGCCTCAGATGGGACTGGGAACTATGCCAAGTCTTATACAGGTGTTTGTAAAAAGCACTGGTGTAACTGCATTGATGCAGCTGTACTTGATGGGACCAAAACAAGCTTTTCAAGGAAGAGCAAACTTGTCTGGTGGACACCTACCATTAATAGGCTTTACAGTAAAGGGAAGAAATTGTTGCCCAAAGGTAAGAGGGAAGTGTGCCTTAACTGGAAATGCTCCCTCTTCAGCTTAAACAAGCAAATACGACTTCTTGTGAAGTCCTCCAAAGCAAACTATAAATCCAAATTAGTGTTTTCAACTAAGGACAGCCATAAGACGTTCTTTAGTTATATCCATAGCTTAAAAAGATAAGACCTGGATTTGCAGCAAGCTGGTAGTTAATGATCTCACATACACTGAGCCTGTGGGCATAGCAAACATGTTGGCTGACAGTTCCTGTGAAAACGTCACTCTCCTGTTCCCACCACACATCCCCCATGACATTCCTTCCACCTGATCTCCCCCCCCCCCCACCTTGTATCTCTAGAGAACAGGTTGTGTAAGTGCCCTCTCTAAGGCCAAAAACACAGCATCTATGGGACCTGATAACATCCCAAGCTGTGTCCTACATGGGCTCCAACAAGAATTAGCAACACCATTGTGTTGTCTCTCTCTCTGTCTGTCTGTCCTTTTTTTTCAATCCTAGTCAAAGCACTGGTTTCATCCCAGCTGAATGGAGAACAGCCACTGCTATCCCCTTGCACAAGGGTGGTACTTACTTGACCCTGGGAACTGTAGCGCTATTAGCCTGACTAGCCTTAACTGCAAGGCCATTTAGTGAATCCTCATGGACGTTATGAACAAAGATGTAGGTAGTCTGCAAACACTTGACCCTACGCAGTTTGGATTTGTCAAAGGAAAATCATGTCTGTTAAACCTGGTGGAGTTATTTGAGGCAGTCACCAGAGTCCTGGACAAAGGGGAAAACTGCGTACAGCCTCTCTGGACTTGGCCAAGGCTTTTGATACTATCCCCCACTCTAGCATTATTGACAAACTCACCCAGCTAAGTATCAATTCTTCTATCTTTAGGTGGGTCACTAACTGTCTCGCTGATGGAACTCATACATTCGGAATCCACCTATAACCAGTGGTGTTCCGCAGGGATCAGTAATCTGCCCTTTTCTGTTGGGAATCTATTTCTTCTCCAAAGTACAAGCAAAAACTAAAGATCTGTGGCTGACAAAGTTTGCTGATTGTAAACTGGGAGCAGTCATAGAATCCTCAAATGATGTTAACATCCTACAAGAGGGTCTTGTGCAAACAATGATTGGTGCCAAAGTCCTGGTCTTAATCTCAGTGCAAAAAAGGTTATCGTCATCCTTTTGTTAAGAACGATGTACCTACAACCACATCAGTAGCAACACTCTGCATGCACTCAGTGGTGAGAGACCTGAGCACACAGAGGTTAACAGCAATCTTACCGTTCATAGGTTGGTACTAGGCTGTGGGCCCTAGGGCCTATACAAGCCTAGCCATAACAATTCCCTGGCTATTTCTTCCCAGAATATTTACTTCCCTGGTCCCCTGTCTAGCAGGGAGTCACTGGGTCAGGAACCTATCCCTACAGCATGTTTTGCTAATTGTGATGACTAGGTTTAGATCCCTGGAGTGTGTGGTTCTGAGGGATTGGGATTTCTTTTAAGTGTAGCATGTCCAACAGCACCGGGTTTGACATGGACTTTTATGTTGAGCAGAGATTGCTTCTGATGTGCCACATAGGATTTCCTGACTGTTGTGGCTATATGGTTATCAAAGGTGAGACCACTGTCCACCTGTGTCCCTAAGTCTCATCACACTTTTGGTGTTTAGTGTACTGCCACTTATGTGGTAATTCATGGGTACATGGTTGTTCCCAAAGGGGGATAACTATACATTTCTTGGCATTGAGTTTGAGCCCATGGCTCTGGCACCAAGCATTTGTTTCTTTCAGGCACTTTTGTAGAATATCCACATCATTTGGGGATTCAATAATGGCTCCCTGTTTGCAGTCATCTGTGAACTTTGTTAGCCAGAGTCCTTTAGTGCTGGCCTGTACTTCAGAGAAGTAGATTGAACCCTGAGGTACTCCGCTTATCACTTGCCTGGAGCTGGATTTTGAGTCTGATACTTTTACAGTGTGGATTCTGTCAGTAAGTCAGTTGGCAACCCGAGTGACATAGGGATTAATGCCCAGTTTAGAAAGTTTCTGTATTTCCAGAGTGGGGGATGGTGTTGAAGGCCTTGGTGAGGTACAGATAGGCTGTGTGGACTGCCTTACCCTCGTCCACGGCTCTGGAGACTGATTCAAAGAAGTCAGTCAGGTTGAGGAGACAAGATCCGCTGTTTATGAAACCAAACTGGGTGGGGTCCAGTGTTTGAAGGTTGCCGATGTCTTTGTTTAAAAGTTCCATGGCTTTGCAGATCTGGCTCGTCAGACTGATGGGACAATAGTTCCCAGGATCCTTGTGGAGTGGAATAACTGTAGCTGTGCGCCACTCATTAGACACGAAGCCTGAGGTGGGCCTATGATTAAACACAGCACTTAGGTGAGGTGCCAAGTTCATGTAGTACACAGCCCAGGATGTCATCTGGTCCCATGGATGCTGTATTCTTAGCTTTGGAGAGTAAATTTTTTACCTGTGTGGCCGTGATTACCAGAATTTGGCAGTCTTTTGGTATTGAGATGGGCCCTTTAGGGGGTGAAGTTGTCACTGAATCGATCTGCCAGGATATTGGCAGTTTCGTTGGGATTGGTATATTTAATGCCATTCTGTTGTAGCTCAGAGCAGATCTGAGCATTGCCATTTTAGATTCTTGACATAACTATAGAATGCCTTGTGGTTATCCTTGGAATTTTTGGCAATTTTATTTTCGTAACTAGCTTTGGAGAATTTTGAGTGATCTTTGCTTCTTACTGAGGCTGGTAAGGGAGGTTTTTTGCATCCTGGGATTTTCCTCTCTTCTGCAACAGTTTCTTCCTTCTATTGTATAGTTTGTCTATAGCAGGGGACCATCAGATTGGGTTTTTTTTTTTTTTGGGGGAGACAGTCTTGGTTCTGTTTGGAATAGCATGATTCACGCACAAGTGGATGTGCTCGTACAGTGCCTTAGTGTAGGATTCAGCAGTCAAACTTTCAGTTCCCATTTGCATGAGTGTCATGAAGTTTGACACTTCTAACTTGAGTAGCATGAAGTTGGCTTCGGAGAAGTTTTTTTATGGAAGTTTCCCTACTGGTTGGGGGTGGGATGTGGATGTCAAGGGTGATTTAGCTTATGGTCAGACCTGACCAACAAGGGGTGACCACTGGTATGGAGCATTGTTCTCCCATGTTGGTAATGACCAGGTCTAGGATATTTGAGCCAGTGGTGGGACTGTGGATTAGTTGATCCAGGGCGTTGGAATTAATGAATTTCAAGAACCGTTGGGCAAAGGTGTTGGTACCCGAGTAGTTTTCCCAATTAATGGCAGGGTAGTTGAAATCACCCAGTATTACGGTGTTTGGTTGTTTCTTAATATTTTCTAGTATGTTTAGAAAGGTGTAGTGAGAATCTTGAGGCATGGTGGGGGATCTGTAGCAAGCTACAGTTTGGATTGCAGTCTTGCCTAGTGTTAGTTGCACCTGTAGAATTTCAGATGCATTGTGTTGAGCAACTAGCCTGGAGGTGTGAATATGGACACTGCTCCGCCTTTAGTGCTTTGGTCCTGGTTTGGTGGCCGAACAGTGTGGTAAGAGTTGTAGCCTGGTATTGCAGGGGTGCTGTCTGGATCCTTGAACCAGGTCTCAGTTACTTTACAAATGTCAATGTTCTCCATTTTTAGGAGTGCCTTGAGAAAGTGCATTTTGAGGTTTAGACTTCTAGCATTGCCTCCAGATTTTGCATGCTTTTGCATGCTTATATCTGTTACGGTGCTGGTTTTGTCCTTTGAGCCTTGCCTAAAAAAAGGCACTATAGTGGTGGCAAGAGCCTTAGCCAGTAACTTGAATCCCAGGGGTGGCAGGTGCAGACAATCTCTGGCAAAGCATTGTGGTTTGTCGATCATGTCGTCGCAGGCAGACAGATACTGGATCCCCTTTGAATGACACCAGAAACTTAGCAGAGAGTCTAGGGCTTTGGACAGGTTTGGGAAGTGGGTCTTTGCGTTGGCAACCTTTGCATTGCGATCGCTGAACTACATGGCGCACTTCATCAGACTACAGGGGGACTTAATTAATGAACTCTTTACCTCTGCCCCAGGGTCCTTGTCTGTAGAGGGGAGGGGGACTCTGCTCCAGACTGGCCAACCTACAGTTTATCTGTAACATGTCCATGAGGATGATCTTGCATGACTCCGGTTACCTCAAGGGCTGCTGGTTCAGTTATTGCTTTTTTAGGGGTTATGCCTGGATGTGGCTTTGAGTTCGTAGAACCTTTCACGGTGTCCTTCATCAGTACCCCTTTTGATAGATTCTCATTGTTTAGCCCCAGTGTTGGAGATTTGTCTCTCAAAGTGATAAAGATGGAAATACCTTGTCTGCTGTGTCTCAGTGATAAAATGGAAAGACCTTGTCTGCCGTCAGAATCTGTTTTTCTATCCCACAGAGAACTTTCTGTAGGAACCAGCGTAATGGTAAAATGTTGTTCAGAAAGTCTCTAGGTCCTTTTCAGAAATCACAGGAAGGTTCACCACCCCCCCCCCCGGCAAACTATAACTGTAGACTCCACCCTCTTGGGCAGGGGGGGGTCCGCCCAATCATTGATCACAGGATTCGTTCTCTGATCCTTCATTACTCTTGAGAGGTTGTCCAACTGTCACTTTTTGGAGGCAGTTGGGGGTATTTGTTCTTGCACCCAGATGCCTAGTTAGCCATCACAAACAAGCATTGGGTGCAAGGAATCCTAATCAGAGGATATTCCAGTCCATGTTTCCAAATACCAAAACCAAGGAAAAATCTTCCTGATGTTCCACCCAGTTTAGAGGTAGGAAGCAGTATTACAAATTACCAAGCTGCTAGAGTCCCCCAGGAGGTCCCACCAGACCAACTTGGATCCAGAATCTACTCAAGGTTCTTTAGTGCCGAAGAAGACAGGAGACCTGAAGCCAGTCTTGAACCTAACATTCCTAAGCAAATCGGTAGACAGTTCAAAGTTCCGGATGGTCACAGTTCAGTCCATTCTACCACTGTTACGAAGGACAACTGGATGTGCTGAATCAACCTTCAGGACGTGTACTATAATATCAAAATAAACAGGCGCTCCACAAAGTTTCTCCGCTTCCAGCAGGGGGCCAGCCATTATCAATTCAGAGTACCCTCCTTTGGTCTCAGCACAGCCCCCAGGGTGTTTCCTAAATGCATGGCGGTAGTAGCAGCTCCCTTGAGATTGTATGGATTCAGCATGTATCCTTACCTAGACTTGACTCCTAACTGCATCAACCAGGCAGTCCCTGGCTTGTAGTAATGGATATCTACTACATCTAGCTCCTATCTTGGGCATCACAATTAACATGCAGAAATCTCTGCTACAACTTGTATAGTTGATAGGCTTTATAGGGCCATATCTGGACACAGCCAGTTGTCTATCATTCCTGCCTCCAGGCAGGATTTCCACTTTAAGATCACACATCAAATTCTGGCCATTCCAAACTCCCAGCAAGTGTAGTCCTCTGGCCATTCCAAACTCCCAGCAAGTGCAGTCCTCGGAGCATTAGGTTCGATGGCTCCAATGAAATTTTTTATTCCAACAGCATGCTTATACATGAGAATCCTTCAATAGATTGTCGGTCAGATAGTTTATATTTCTATCGCTGAATCGCCCTTTCATGTTGTCACAAGTGTGCAAAGAGTCTCTCTTGTGGTGGCTCCACTGGGAAGATGTCTAACAAGGATGACCTGTTGTCTCCCCTGCTCCCCAATGTCATGTTGACCATGGATGCTTCCCAGCTGGGGTGGGGGGGCATTTCCTGGATTGGATGGTCCATTGCACGTGGTCGACACAGGAGATCAATTTGCATATCGGTGTCCTAGAGATGACAGCAGCGCTTCTAGCATTGCAATCACGTCGGCGCTTTCTCCCTCTGGGGACTATTGCAGTACAGATGGACATGTCCATGGTATGGTACATCAACAAGGAGGGAAGAACCAGAATGAAACTAACCGCATGGTTTATTCATTTCCAGTGATGCATAGAAATACCAGGCTTTCTTTTCCAGTTCAAAGGATTTTAATATCCTCACATAAAGCTTCTACCAGAAACATCTATAAGTGAATGGAAAAGGTTCTTGATTTGGTGTAATCAAAAACATTTGGACCCTTCTTGCTGCTCGTATCCCTGCATTTCTAGACTTTGTTTAAATTTTCCCAGATGAGGCAAGTTTTTCTACTGTTAGGGTGCATCTGGCAGCAATCTTAAATTACCACAGTGAAAATGTGTCTTCTCTTGCTTCTTCTAAAGTGTGTATGACCTTCCTCGGGGGGGGGGGGGGGCTACATTTTTACTTGACCTCCCATAAAGGACCCCACTCCTCCTTGAGACTTAACCATAGTTTTAAAAGCTCTTGTTCAACCCAACTTTGAACCATCAGCCAAAGTAGATGTAAAATATCTTTCCTGGAAGACTGCTTTTTTGGTAGCAGTCACTTCAGCTAGAAGGCTATCTGAGTTGCAAGCACCATCATCCAAACCCCCCCCCCCATATTTGACTTGTCACAAAGATAAAGTGACCTTGTGTACAGATACTTCCTTTTTGCTCAGTCGCCTTTGAAAGCAATATCGTTCAGATCATCACCTTACCAGTTTTCTTCCCCAATTTCCAAAACAAAGGTGAATATACTCTTCATCGTCTATATGTTCCCAAGACAACTGTGTTTTTACCTAGATAAAAAAAATCTTTCCAAAAAAATACCTGCTGTTTTGACGACCCCTCAAATGTTATAATTAGAAGGCCAGTTCTCAAATTCACTGCATAACTCGTGTATTCTTCCAAGGTTATTCCTTTACCCAAGCATGTGAAAAGCTCGTACTAGATCTGTCTACATCTCAAGCCTTCTGGTCCAGAGTTTCAGTTGAGGACATTGTGTGGCTGCTACTTGGTTAAACTCCCATACCTTTATTGCACATTACAAACTGGATATTGCTTCTAGAAATAGACCTGCCATTGTTTCCACTGTGCTTCAGAATATCCTTCCATGAGGGCCACCTGAGATTATTGTAGCTGGGGACTCCGTCCCATAGGTTGAGGAATGAATGAAAATGACAAATCAGATAAAGAAGTAATATTGCTTGGGCTGTACGATATATTGCAGTATATATTCATAGATTAGTACTAGGCTAACTGCCCTTGTGGGCCATTTTAAGCCTAGCATATTAACCCATGTGAGAATCAAACCCTGTACCTTGTGTCTGTAAGGTAAACATCTTAACCATTATGCCAGCTCCCCTCCTCCTCTATGTGAAATAGAATGTTATGTTAATAGTTTCATTGCTTTTTATGTGAAAGTAAACTTGCCTGTGCCACAAGTGGATAATTCAATAAAGGTGTTTTGGAGGGGGGAGGAGTTGCATACCATAACGTTCCATCTGTGCTGTCCATTTTCATTCTTCCTCATACCCCCCTTTCTCCCTGTCCATAAATGTGAAAGACTTGTCGGATATGTCTGTAGGAACTCATTCCTGTTTAAGCCCCTGAACTTAATTTATCCTTTTTCCTAATTCTGTATATAGAGGGAGCAATCGAGTTTGTTGCTAATTTTTATAGTATATCTGAGTTAATTTGGGGGAATGAGTCATTATGGGTAAGGGAGGGGCTCAAGCATCAGATCCTAGGGCTGAAAGCAGCCGAGTCTGATCCAAACCCACCTGTTGAGAAATAATGAAAATGGACAACACAATGGACAACACAAATGGAACATTATATAGAGTACATAACCT
Organism: Protopterus annectens; assembly: GCF_019279795.1. Lineage (NCBI taxonomy): Eukaryota > Metazoa > Chordata > Ceratodontiformes > Protopteridae > Protopterus > Protopterus annectens. The sequence goes on along the minus strand of NC_056750.1, from coordinate 435,573,413 downwards.
TTTCTCTCCCCCCCCCCCCCTTTTAGGGTTTGAGTAGTTGTTTGGGTGCCCACTGGAAGTGGTGGTGGTGGGGTAGGAATGACGTGGCGTTGACATCTCATTCTACAGGGCGGAGGATACGTGTCCATTCGCCCATTATAGAATTTACAGTGAACACTGGAGATCCAAAAGGAGTGCTGGCTTTAATGGTGTCATACCAGTCATTAATATCTGTGGAAGCAGATAACCCACTTGAACTGATGCTCACTGCATGTAGATCCCTTTAGCAGTTAAAGGCCCTAACCCCTTAGCACATGTCCACAAGTTACAAATCTTCTGGATTGAAAATGGTAACTGCTCTGCTTTCCTCTCTGTTGTGGGGGTTTTATTCAACTTTGCATATCTGGTTTTGTACTTGTGCATATTAGTTTTCTTTGGAGCTGTGTTTAGCTGTTGGTTTAAATGCATCTTTCTGTAAATGGTTGCAAAATTAAAAAAAAAAAATGTTGCACGCTTTTAGAAGTATCAAAAAATGTACCATTTCACCAGTCTTAATATCATTATAACATGAAATCGTTACATGCATGTTTTGTGTTCAACAGAAATGCACTTCTTGAAGCTAAACTTGAAGAAAGGAGGTGTAAGCTTCCTGAGGCAAGAAAGACTGGGACCACCATTGCTGGTGTGGTGTTCAAGGTATGAACTTCTGGTGGTACTTTCAATTTGTTTTTTACATCATAGCTTTGAACTGTGTGAGGTCTGTAAGGAAAACTCATAAGATCAGGTTTTATGAAGTGGCAGTTTGTAATTTGTAACTTGATTTATCATTGTGTAGTTTACATACAGATAAGACTGTTAAGTGGCTACATTGTGACCATAGTCCAAATTCTGACCACAAAAAAAATAGAAAAGGAAGTTGATACAAAGTTAACCTGTTAGTGTCGAGTTGGTTATCTTTCACTTCTTTCTGGTCCTTCTGCATGGTTCTGATTTCGCTCATTTTATTAGTATCAGTTTACTGATCTGATGGTAATGCTGTGCTTAATTTGTTTTTTTGTTTTATCTTGTTTTAGTATTTTGGTTGCACTGCTTTATACTTTTATTTTTTTCTAGACTGTTTATTTACAGACTGCATGTTGGCAAAGCTGCTGTCTCTATTGTTAGTCTGTGTTAGTTTTCTATTATCATTCTGTAATTATTATTTAACATCTGGTTGCCGGGAAAGTCCAACTGAGAGAAACCATTTTCAGCGGAGGCCCATGGGGAAAAAAGCTTCGAAGAGAACAGAGAAACTTTTTACATAAACATCAGACTATAAAACCAACAGACAGATTAAACAAAAACATCCATATACATACATTGAAGCAGGAAGGTTAACATGCAGTGTTTTTACAGGGATAATTTGCAGTCATGCTTGCATATGTGTGTTTTTCATAGGAAAATATAGTATAGATAATTGCCTTAGACACATTTTAATGATGAGAGGCTAATTGGTCTGATTTGAATATAATACAGAGATAAACAGTTATAAGAAGTGGTAGCAAGAAAATGTATAGGGTTGAGGAAAAGGGTTGTGAAAGTGGGCAGCGAAGAGAGAAATAGAGATTCAAAAGAAGGCAGAGTACACAAACTGGGGAATTTGTGATTTGGGTAGAGTAAAATGGGGTCTTTGAGGTAGGGAAAGGTAGGTGAGAGTAGAGATCAAGGTGATTGAAAGGAGGCCTGAAGGAAGGCAGTGGGAAGAGAGGTGGCTGAATGGGAGATGAAGAGGAAGGCAGTGAAAGAGGTAGTTGAGTGAAGTAAATGGATAGGAGTCTGCTTGGTTTTGAACAGGGGCAGTTATGTGACTTGAGTAGGAGTTCTTTTTAAACTTGCAATTCTTGAGGTTTGAGGAAGTTCTGATATTTAAGGGTAGTGCATTCCATAGTTTGGTCACTGAGTAGGAGTATAAGCATTGATTATCGTGTGTGTGTCCCATTCTGTTTCTGTGCACGTGAGTTGTTGGACTAGATTGTGGATGAAATGGATGGTGAATGAGTTCAGAGTTTTCCTGTTGCATTCAGGTCTGAAATAGTTTGAGGGCCATACACATAGCAGTCATTTTTCCATGTAAACAAAAACTGTGTTTTCAGCATAAAATGGGGATGAGTAAGTTATAAAAACTGAGATGGTCTTTAGTTTGTCATTACCATGTGGCAATAAATGCACAACAGTTAATATATTTTCTTTTCTATTCCTTGCGAGTTAGTCAAATTGCTATGTAAACATGTTAACTATTAAAAAGTATGATGCATGTTTTGAGTTGGTGCTTATAAACGGTTTCTTCATCTGCTGATTGCATTTCCTGTGTAAGCTGCTTTATGATGGTTGACTATGACTTATGAATGTAAACTTTTTGGGATCTTTCCTAACTGAGACAGCATTCCCTGAACGTGTGTGTACATTAAAATTAGCTGTCTAATCTAACAGCCAGTGAAACTGCATTTCTGCAAAAACAGTAGCACTAATATCATTTAAGAAGTTTTGTAAACTGCAGAACAAAAACAGATTAACCAAAAGCAGTGTATTCAACTGCAACCAAAAAATTTTTTATCCACTAAATAGTAAATTGCTTGTCCATATACTCCAGTAAAAAACAGGTTGAGAAATTGCCGATAGTGCTTGGGAAGGATCACAACAGCAACTGCCAAAAACTACTGAAGCCCTAAAGCTGCAATTCAGCCTGCAGTACCCAGACTGCTGTAACAGAGCTCACCCACTTTCTGCCAGTGCAGTCACATGAACAGCGTAATTGAAAAAACAACAAAATATGGATGGATGACCAAAAAAAAAGTTCTTGTATCAACTAATTTCATTGCCTCTACAACCAAAGGGAAATCCAGTTAAAACGCTATAGTTAGTGTTAACAAGTGTAGTACAGTGCAGAATGACATAACCAGTGTCTATTTGTATTCAACAAAACTTTTGACAGCACGTTTCACTTAATAGTAGCAGTGCTAATTTTGTATGAAATTCTAGAGCCTCTTAGTGACATTAAATTTGTTAGCTGACTGAGGCAGTAAGTCCTTGTATTGTAACATTTAAGTGCATTTAATATTTCACTTCTCCTGTGTTCCTGTGGGTCTACTTCTAAATTTTGAACTTGCACAAGTTTGAATTTCTCACAGTTGAAGACCATAAGATCGAATTTATGAAAGTTTGAACTGTTTAAATGCAGATCACAGTACAGCACAGAATGGTACATTTACAGTTTCTCTCGCTGTCATGCAATCTCTGAGTTGGTATATTTAATCAGCAGGGGGTGTGGGGTGCAGACCCCCATGTGAGGGGTGCAAGGGCCCTGCAAAAACACAAAATTTATTTAAATTTCAGACTTTCACAAGTTCAATCTTATGATCTTCATCATAAGAAATTCTAACTTGTAAACCCATTCCTGTTGAATTCTTCACTGGATATCCTGTCAACCACATTTCACTAGCCTGTTTGTAACCCTTCCTTTCTTTGGGGCTGCAAACCTCTATTGAAGTACTGTTAAGAGATTTTGGGTGTTAATGATTTGTTTGCTCTCTCCATCCAACTGTCATGCCTTTTCAGGATATCCCTTCACTGCTCCTGGGCTTGATAATGTCTGCAGACACTTTTGCCATCTCTTCTGGACTGCACTGTGAGGTGTGCCACTGCCTGAAGTTTCTGGTTATATACTTTCCCTTGATGCATTTCATTTTTCTGTTGGCTACAGTGTGGGGTTCATACAAGTATCTTAACCTCCCTTTCCTTGTATGATATCCAGAAGTGCTCACATTACTTGGCATGGCTTGACTAGGTTCTGGTAGAATTTGAAGCATTGTATCTTTGCTTTTGGTGTGTGTCCCTTGTGGATGTTAAGCATTCATTTGCTTTTTCAGTCTACTGCTGCTAGTCCATTCCAAGTATTGTAAATATCTTCCAAGTCCTTTTCTTTCTTGCTGTAAGTTTCAATCTGCCATATCTTAATTTATACCAGGGTGGTTGTGTCCAGAGGTGTTTGCATTTAATATCAACTGCACCTTTCTGCCCATTTTGCTGGTTAAATGGCTCCCCAGATTGATTCCATTATCTTCACTGTTGTGCTCAAGTGTGTGCAGCTGTCAGTGCATTGAAGAGTACTGAAGCAATGACACTTGCAGCATTCATTACTCACTCAAATGATTGACCCTCTCACCGCATTGTTACCAACTTGTTACTGAGCTAATTTATTGAACCTTCTGACCATCAAGCTTCAGCATTACGCACACTGTGTCTCTTGGATTTGGGTGGGATGTGGGGAATTGTACTTGGCTGTTGACTGTTGGTACAGTGAGTATGGAGTTGCCATCCTTCGGCACTTCCCTCTGTGTTTTTGGCTGTCTCTTTGAAGTTTGAAGTCTGGATGTCCTTTCTGTCTCTGGGATGGTTTTAATCAAGTGCTCTTGTTTCCACAGGCACCCAAAAAATGTGCAGTGTTTCTCCAATTTAGCTGTAGGTAAGCAAGCTGAAGCCTTAGCCAAGTTTTTGTGTGTGCGTGTCTTGATACACATGGGTTCTCAGAGGCAGCACCAGTGTGTGCCAAAAGAAAATGGTGGACATACATCAGGTTATTAGGGGGGAAAAGTGGCAGGCAATTTTCTGTCACAAATGATACAGTAAATCGCAGAACATTAATACCCTCGGACCTTGTGAGGGTTTCAGTTCCTGGCTGCATAAGTGAATTTGGACATTGGGATAGTAAGAGCACCATTTACAGTTAAAACTGACTGCTCAGAGGTGTGCACAAAAGGTCACCGACAGTGTGATCAGTATGTCTTTTTTTTTTTAACTTTTCTCAAAATTAGACCTCAGATTTATGGGCAGAAGGTCACTAAAGCTTTGTCAGTGCACTGTCTAAGAGTAGCATAAACTGTTATGGAGTGTTTTTTAAATAACTTTCCTTGTAATCAAAATAAGATGTGTATGCTGCTGACTGTCTTAAATGGTGGATGTAAAGAAGTATGCTGTGTATGCACCTATTAAAGCAAAACGTTGAAATATTGTAATGTTTTCTTTCACCTCTGTCCTGACATCAGCGAGGTACACCAAGTGATCCTTTGTTGGTTAGGAGAACATGCTATGTCGATGTATGACTGCCCCAATTTTAAATGAGTGACCATTTGTTTAATTTCATTCTTCTTTAACCCCAAAGGGATACACACAAGGTGACATTTTTTTTTGGGGGGGGGGGTGAAGGCAGACACTTATCTCCGCTGTAACTTGTGTCCTCACAAGCATTTGTCTTCACAGTTTATGGCTTATTACTTCCCAGTTTATTGATAACCACTTTTTTGTTAGCTTTAAACATTAAGCATTTGAGTACACTTTAATTTTAAGGGGGGGGGGGAGTTTCTTTATTCATGATTTTTGTAGAGGCCATCATTGTATCAGCAGCTAACGAAATAAAGCTCTGTAGTCTACCTCAGAGCAACTAAAACCCTATAGCCCTAGCTTAAGTTATTTCTTGTACAGTTTTTACACTGCAGTCTTATCACTTAGGATATACAGAAAAGTTACAAGAAGCTAGAGAGTAAAACAAAGGCCATGGCAAGTGCCAAGAGAAGAATTGTTTTGGGGGGTGGGGGGCAGGGAACCCTTTACCTAGAACTTCATATTGCCTACGGCTGGCCCCATGGCCCCTATATGTGGTATTTAAAATAGGTGTTTCTGTGTGTGGCTTGTCAAAAGGGGTGTGTTTGCTCTGCAGGTGGGTGTAGGTTGCCAGAAAATGTCTGGAAGGCAACGGTAATGAAACTGCAAAAATGCACAGTCATGGGCTTGACTATACTGTGAATGGTAGTATATTAATGCAAATTAATGAAATTTTAGCTCGACTGGTCAAGTACTAGCAATCCTATGAATAGTAATTGTTTATGCTTGGCAGTGATTTTTGGCGTCTTCTGGTGTCAGAGGTTAATTGCCTTGTGCTTTGCTTTGTCAGATATGTTTTTATTACATAGTTTAGAAGGAATATTGAAAAGTGTTCGCTCGGCTTGCTCTTTAGGGTTGAAAATTATCTGAAGTGGTTTACTTCATTTGGTCTTCAACCTGTGGGATGTCAGATCCGAGCTAGCTGGCAACTTTACTAACGTGCTCCGAGCTCCTCCCCTTACCCATAATACACCTCCACTACCTTCCAACCCCAGATCTTGTTTGCCGCGAATAGCTTATGCATTGTGATCTGTAGCGCTCCAGGTTATCTGTGGGTAAAAACTTTTAAAATACCTTTTTTTTTTTTTTTTTCTTCCCCCTTTAAAAATTTTTAGATAGTGCTAGAGTAGGTTCCCGTTCCCCTTTCGCCTCCCTTCGCTTGGTGCGTCAGGTTTCATAGTTCTAGAATTGTTGGAGTAGTTGTGTGTATTTTTTTGCCCCCCCCCCCCCCCGAGTGTGTACTGTGTGTGTGCTCAGCAAGAAAGAAATAACATTTCCTTTTTCAGTTATTTTTTTCTGACATTATGACTGACAAGCCTATTTTCAAAAGATGCACTGAGTGTGGCCATAAGTTATCCCCTGCGGATGGCCACACTCTGTTATGTGCTTGGGAGTGGCCTATCTGAGCACAGACTGCACTATATATGCATAGGGTTCAACCCATGCGCCGTTAAAGACAGGCCAACTTGGCCCTGAATGGCCTTCTTCCCCCTTCTGACTGCCTTGTTTTCGGCTTCGGTCACAGCGGCTGCTGTGGCCTCCTCTCCTCTTCCCCTGGCTTCCCTCCCAGGCTGGGACTCCACCTCCTGTACAAAAGCCTGTGGCAGCGGAGCGGAAAAGGGGTAGAGAGGTGGACAGAATGTTGAAGTCGAGGAAAAAGTGTAAGAGGTCTCTGGACCTCCCTTCACTAGTCAGAACTTTAAGGATCTATTGGGGGGGGGGGGCAGAGCCTGAATGGCTAACTGAAAGCAGCAGTATTTTAGAGCTCCATATAACTAGTTAAATAAATAATACAGGAAAAAATATTTTTTTCTTCCAAAGTATAAAATCTTGTAGATAAAGGACTAATTTACATAATTATAAATTTTGGTGAAGTTTTACAAATTTCCTATCAAAAAGCTTGGAGATATATTCACTTGTTAAAATGAGCAACTCAAAGAATTCACATCGGGATGCTTCCTTAAAGAAGGAGCTACAACAGGTGGCATTTACCCTGCAGGAGTTGTCTTTTGACGATGGATGATTTTAAAGAGAACCTAGCAAGTCTTAAAACAAGCAGTCAAAAACAGGCCAACACCCTCAGGGAAATGCTACACCACCACCAGACAAGGACAACAGGAATAGGCGTTTCTCTAAATGACTTAGAAAGCAGACTTAAGGAAGTGGTAACACAGAACTGCTTCTTAAACAAACCACTTGGTTAATAAAGTAGATGACTTGGAAAATAGGGAGAGGATAAATAACATCAGGATTTCTGGATTACCTGAAAACACAAAAGGTGAGGATATTTCTTTATCAAGCTGGATCCCTGCCTTTTTAAATTTTAAAAGGACTTTCCTTTTGCATTGAAAGGGCACACAGAGCTCTTGGTGAAACCTGCCACTAACTCAAACTCTCTTCCTAGGTCAATAATTATCAAATTTATTTCATACTTGGGCAAGGAACCGATTTTAAGATCTGCTTGGAAGAAGACACCTCTAAAATATAGAGCCTGATAAGATTTGATAACGACTATTCATCTAGAATAATGGAACAAAGGAAAAAAGTGTGGCCAGTGATAAAGTTTCTGAAACGAAATAACATCAAGGCACAACTTGCATATCTAGCTAAGATAACAATACTGTATGCCAACGAGATGAGGATTTTTATTGACTTGGAGGAAGCCTCTTCATTTATTAAAACTAATAATGTGATTACTTTACCAGAAGATATTGTTTGGATGTCCCCTTCTCTCGAGAACAAAAAGAAATGTCTGGACAGATGTCTAAAAGAAGCAAAAGACTGATACTGTTACAGCCAAATCTCTCAAAACATCTACTATAATGTGAATTGTTTTAACATTACTTTAAAGGGCCAATTTTACTGCTTGGAATTTTAAAACTAAGGTAACTACTGGAATCGTTATATTTTTTAATTTTCACATTACCTCAGGTTGTAAAACAGGGAACTTTTCTTTCACAGAAGGAGGGTTATATAGCATATAAAATATTTATACTGTAAATCAACATACATAGTATGTGTATTCTCTTAATTTTCTTTGTTCTTTCTTTTCTCATTATTTTAACTGCATCTTGTCTCCCTTTCTAAATTCTCTATTTACTATACTAATATAGTCTGTATATATTTAATAACTCACTATCTATACATAGATGAGTCTAAAATCTAGTTTTAAGGTAGACTAATTGGAATAGTGAACTTTATTATAATATTTATTAGATTAATCGCTTATGCTTATTGGGATTGGGGACATGTTCGTGATTAACTCTGAAATGTTCCATTCATGTACCTATGTCCTTTTAATTTCCTTTTTAGTATTAACAAGTAGTGTTGTCACCTCACAGCAAGAGGTTCTCCCATTCTATTCTCTGCTGAAGCGCCTTCTGTGTGTTGTTTGCATGTCCTCCCCGCGGTCGAGTGGCATTCGAAAGACATGCGTGAATGGGCGTGCCTTCGTTGAAGGATGGGTGTCTGGCTGGCACCTCGGCACCGTAAAAATCAACTGCCATTTATTAGCGGACCGGAGTTCCGCTGTGGCGACCCATAACCGGGGAAAAACCGAAAGAAAAAACAAAAAAAATTAACAAATACATTAAAAAAGGGGGGGGAATGTTCTGTTGATCAAGAGAAGTGAAGCTTTCTTCACATTCTTTGTGTTGCCATAGCAACAGTAAACAATTGCTACAGTTTCTGAGGAGACTGTGAACCTGCAAAGTGCATTTAGCCTCACAGATAAATAATAAGAAAGTAATGTTTAGTTATTAAAATGACAACCTAAGCAAGGTAAAATAAATACATAATAGGACTATTTGTAAATATTTTATGATTTATCCTCATAGGATTACATATTTCTGGGAACACACGTGCACTTAAAATTTAGCTGCTTGAATAAAAAGTATTACTCAGTTTAACATGCTGATTTCACAAGCTGTCTGCACTGTAAAAGTTTCATTTTATATGTTGCTTGAAATTCGGTCTCTAGAGCGTAAGAAAAGATGCATATAATTATTTGCAACATGTTATTTTTGCAGTTACCTCACACTCACTCTGTACAAACTCACTTGGTAACTGATAGCTAGTCATTTAAAATAAGTTTAAATATTAAATGTGCCCTTGAAATGCTATTGACATTTTGACAAAATATAATCTGAACTGTAAAATGAGTGACTTGGAAAGAAATACTACAGTAAAAGTAAAAATATATATTCACAAGGAAGTATTGAAATGTTTTAGTCTTCCAGTTAAAATAGCTTACTGTTACGAGATCAGAAAGTTTGAAGAGCTAGGAAATTACTGTTCTTTGTCTTTATAATGATTTATTAGACAGATCTAAGACTCTTCTTAGTTTAATGAATTGTGACATATGTTTGAGGAAAAGTGGACTCAGTTACTCACATTGGACTACACATTCCTGGAAACTCAACTGAAATGTCCCCAAATTACTTGTGAATTTAAATGAAACTGCCTGATTTAATAAGCTTAACTTTAACTGCCTGAATCCATAAGCTGTCTGCTCTATATATGCGACATTATATATGTCACTTGCATATGAAGAGCTCTAGAGCACACACACAAAAATACATATTTTTGCAACATGCTATATTTGCACTAGCCATACATTCTAAACTAACTCAATTGACAAGCTATTTATTTGAAACGGTCTAAATATTGTTCATTTGAAATATTGTTGCCGTTAATTCCTTTTTCAATTTAGGTTTTATTTGAAGAAGTTAAGTATTGTACAGATTTCAAAGACAGCTATTGACACTACAAGTAGAAATGTATACATGCAAGGAAAAAATTAAATGTTTTATACTTTTTAGTTAAAATAGCTTAACTTTTTGCTTTATCAGAAAATATAAAGAGCTAGGAAATTATTTCTAATTTGTCTGTATGTTTACTAAAGTGATGTTGGTCACTGACTTGTTTAATGGATTGCGAGTCATGTACAAGACTGACTACTGAATGTTGTTTCTGTTCACCTATGTTTGCTGAATTTCTTTTATTAGTACTGATTTAAAACAAGGGAAAGAAAGGGAAGGGAAATCTGTTTTTTGTCAAGGGAGAAGCTTAAGAGTATTCTAACTGCCCCGAGAACTCTCCAAGATGTTCTAAATATTATTTGATAATACTTACCCAAGGTAAGTCTTGATTACCATATAGGTACCTTCACATTCATTCTAGATCTGATGTGATTACCCATTCTGGAAGCAGGAGGTGCTCTATGCAGGATTGAATTGTCTGGGTGATCTTAGTTCATTCTTAGACTCTGCTTTGTAAATCCTATATATATGTAAAAGCACTGCACACTAGAATGTGGAGCGCCTCTACTCAGTCAGGATACCACTGATCAGCCATGCCTTTCATAAGTTAAAGTTGGTGAGCTGAAGATTGGGAAAGTAAAGGAAGACAGTACACCTACAGTAAATTCATATTTCATTGGTAATCACTCCTGTAGAGTCCTTTTTAGTCAAATTATTTTAGTAATAATCTATTTGTTGTTGGCTTATTTAATGTATGCTCCTCTGTTTCATTTAATTTATCCAAAATGACATATCTGACATGTTTGGCATCTCTTGGTTTCTAAGTCAACTTAATAATTGTTTACACTACTAACATTCCATCCTTCTATAAAATATATAGAACAATAATAGAATAATATAAAATTTTATATCTCTTAAGAAAATTCTCCATGTAATAATTTAACATATGGAGCTCGGTTCATAGATTAGTACTAAGCTAACTGCCCTTGCGAGGCATTTTAAGCCTAGCCAATTATCCCTTGTGAGACTCAAACCCTGCACCTTGTGTTTGTAAGGCAAACACCTTAACCATTAGGCCACCCTCCCAACCCTTGATATTGTTAAATGTATGAGTGATAATCCAATAGATTTATCTGTTGGATTAGGAATGACTTGCATTCCATGTTTAATGGGAAATTCATATTTACTTGTATTTGATACTTTAGAATGAAGTACTTTTTTTAAAGCCTGACCAGAATTTTACCCTACTTGTAGTTAAAGAAGAAAGAACATTAAATTACTCTCCCAAGTTTACACACGCAAAAATATTCAGTGTTATCAGAGAATATGGTGTAACTACTATAATCAAAGTAAAAAAAGCAAAAAGTTTCTTCCAACAATAACTTGAAATGGTTTTAACATTCTTATTAAATATTAATGGCTTAATGCAAATAAAAGATCAAACTTACTAAAATATTTAAATCTGAATAAGGCACAAGTAGTATTTCTCCCTGAAATGCATTTTAAGACTAATGATAGCTTTATTTGGAACCCTAAGGATGTACATTCTTAGCTCAATCCTCCTATAATAGAACAAAGACAAAATGAGTATCAGTTCTCTGGAAGAAAAACATGATCACTCCAAAAGTTATTTATAAATATGAAGACAAGGTCTACTAGCATTTGTTATAATTACATTTAATAACCATATGGACCTTAGCTAATCTATATTTGTTCCCAGGAATTGGAGCAGGAACGGTTAAAAAAACACTTTAGATTTTATTTCCAACAATTTTATAAAGGAAATCTTATACGGGGAGGAAACTTTAATTGTACCTTAGAAGCTTTTGAAACAACCAAGAAGTCTCTTCGCATAGCAACTATTTCAAAATCCTTAAAAAGATTATGGTTTCATTTAATAGACACTTTTAAAGTAAAAGATGATAAATACTTTTTTTCCCATAAAAACATAGATTTGGAACCACAAACCAGAATAGACAAATTATTCGTAGTTCAAGATTTACAAACAAAAAAACTCCAACTTTTCAATACTTCCATGCCCCTTCTCAGTTCATGACTCTCTGATAATGAAGCTCCAAATAGAGTTTAAACTTTTAATCCTCTCCACTAGAATTCCATCATATATAACGAAAATTAAAGAATTCAGACCCTGGATGCTGTTAGAACTACAGTTATTTCTTGAAATTAATAATACAACAGAAATCAGTAGAGTCATGGTTTGGGACTAATTAAAAGCGTATTTATTTTATAAGACCCTTATCTGGTACAAAAACAAAGTCAGAGAGTGCTAATATGAATCATTAGACTTGCAAACCAGACTCTTGGACAGCAAAATCTAAAAAAAAAAAAAATCAGAATTGTCCAGAAGTCAAAAAAGGAATTAAATAAAATATAATGAAATTCTAACACACACAACTTGTCTAGCCTTGGAAAATTTAAAAATAAACTAGCCACCTCATCCCCGGATATCTACAAGAATTAAAATACAATCTAAAGCAAATAACAGTAGTATATATCATGAAGAGAAAGGGAAAAAGTATCCGATATAGGAGCCCTCCTTGAAGCATTTCGGTTCCATTATATGGAACACTTCAAAAAAAAGATTTAGATACCAACCAAATAAACTTGGATACAAACCTTATCAATATAAAAAAAAATCCTGAAAACTTTAAAACTAGACCTACCAAAACCTATATCCTACAAAGAAATTGTTGACAAGATGAAAGAAAGTAAATCTAATAAAGCTCAAGGGATAGATGGTATAATTACCGAAATTTACAAACTCTTCAACGGTTCTCTTCTTTTTTCATAAAACTTTGCTAGAAGTCCAGTCAGAAGCCAAAATACCACCCTCATGGAAATATTTTCTCAACACCAATTCTAAAAGATAATAAACCATCAGACTTTTGCACCTCATACAAACCTGTATCATTACTGAATAATGATTACAAAATATTCATGTCAATCCTAGATAACCAAATGAAAATCCCACTTTCAAAGACAATGATCAAACTGGATTTTTATATAATAAGCACACACATGATCATATTGAAAGGATACTTACTCTTAGAGCATGTGAATAAAGAAGATAGAGAAACACTTGTAATCGGAGTAGACATAGAAAAAACTATGATTCCCTCAACTGGGAGTATCTGTTTAAAACTTTAGCATTATTTGAATTTCCTCATCCTTTCATCTTATTACTAAAAAACCTATATTGTCCAAAAGAATGGAACTCTGCGATAAACTGCACAGTAAACGCAGTAAAAAACACTAACCAAAAAGAAAAGCTGTGCAGAAATACGGAGACACCAACAGCTAAAACATTGTAAGCGCTTTCACACCCTTCGGTGCTTCCTCCGACAATACATAACTTGAGAAGAGCAACTTAAATAGATCCTATAAAAATTCAAACAGACCAATGAAAGTTCACCTGTCATTAATGATTCATACAAATTTAAAGAGATTCTAGATAAAACAAGTATAAAATACAAAGTATCACTAAAACATATACATAAGCTCATTTCTTAGGCAGTTTACACCCTTTTAATGCTGGTTTAATAGATATAGTATGTATAGGATCTATTAAAGTTGCTCTTCTCAAGTTGTGCATTGTCTGAGGAAGCACCGAAGGGTGTGAAAGCGCTTACAACTACAAAATAAAACATTGCTGTTGTAAAAAATATATATATATTAATAACTTGCCCTACATTAAATTAGGTCCTTTCACCTCCGAATCTATCCAGATAACGAAAGGTACTAAACAAGGATGCCCCTTTTCTCCTATTTTATTTTCTTTGGCTATATATATACTTGCAGAAATGATGCGCATTAATCCCACAATAAAAGGAATAGAAGTCTATGACCAGTACATATCTAAAATAATGCTTTTTGCTGATATTTTATTAACCCTATCCAATTCCAGAGAGTCATTAGGAGAGCTAGAAAAAGTAATGGAGGCATTTTATAAGTTTTCAGGTCTACACTTTAATAGATCAAAATTTATATTTTTGAATAAGAAAAAAGAACTACAAGTTGTAGATAAATCCATCATAGGAAAACAAGAACTTATTGTAAATTATTTAGGAATAGTGTTGTGCAAAAATATAAACGAAAAAATATTCTTGAAACAGTAAAAATATATATAGAAAAGTGGAACAAAATTATATTAACTTTAAGACAGATTGCAATTAATAAAAATGGTCTTATTGTCAAAAATACTATATGTAGCATTAGCAGTACAGTTAATTCCTGAAAGATGCATTCTTAAAGAAATAAACTCCATGTTTAATAATTTTGATGGCATCCCAAAAAGAGTAGAGTAGCTCTAACTCTCACATTAGACCCTGGAAACAAGGAGGATTGAACTTCCCAGCAATAGAAACCTATATAAAAGCATCTGTGCTTAAAACTGCAATAGACTGGATAAACCCAAATTATTTTGCCAACTGGAAAGAATTAGCAATGGCTAAATTAACAAATTAATTTAATCTGTTAAAAAAATTTTAATAGACAAATCAAACCCTGGTACATACTATGCATAAGTATACAATATAATATAACAAAACCACCTAAAATAACACTGATTAATCATTGCATCATTTCCTTTAGGAAATTTATCAATGCAAATGTTGGATCTTAAACTTTGGTTTGACCTTTTAACCCCATTTACCATCACCAAGAACTTTCCTCACAAAATACATAGGGAAACACTAACCTCCTGGGAACAAAATGGGTTCTTATGCTGGTTTCAATGTGTAAATAAATTAAATGTTTTAGATATACATATGATAAAAGCTGCTTACAATATTCCAACAGAGGACTGGTTAACCTTACAAAGCATTCTAATGTACACTCAAGATTTATGCAGATTAATTCCTCATTTAAAGATATTCCAAATCTAATAAGTTTTCTGTATAAATGTATAATAGTTGTGAAAAAATTTGATTTCAAATCTGTATAAAGAGTTAATAACATATAAAACAATTCCCAAACCATCATACTGGCAGTTCTTGACACAAGGTCAGTCATTGCAGTTAACAGAAGAAATCAGTTAATTAAATCTCTAACGCACAGTACTGGAAAATATTTAACTGGAAATACTTGCATAGAGCACTTTTAAGCCGCGGTGGTGCAGCGGTAGAGTTGTCACCTCAAAGCAAGAAGTTCTCCCATTCGAATCTCGGCTGGAACACCTTCTGTGGAGTCTGCATGTCCTCCCTGCGTTCGAAAGACATGCGTGAATGGGCGTGCCTTCATTGAAGGTTGAGCTGGCACCATAAAAATAGACTGCCAATCATTAGTGGACCGGAGTTCCGCTGTGGAGACCCCTAACCGGGGGAAAGCTGAAAGAAAAACAACTTGAATAGAGCATTTTTAACACCAGATAGAATTAAAAAGATTAGTACTACTTACTACAAATGGTTTTTGCTGGAGGTGTGAAAAGTCAAAGCAGACTTTTTTATGAATGTAATAAAATTAAATCGTATTGGAATGGAATCATTTTTTACAAGCTTTATTTAATGAATCCTTTACCTTAACTAAAGTATTGATTTATACTAAATGTAAATGAAGGTCCCTACCTGAGCAAGACAAATATGTATTTGCTATGGACAATACTTGCTATGTCTAGGAAATGCGTAACCAGAAGGTGGAGTACAAATACACCCCCGACCTTGGAAGAATTCTACACTTTACTGAAGACAACTGCATCGATGGAAATAAAAAAACTACAATCTATCCCAGGCCATCGGTAAATTTAATCCTTGGAAGAAAGTTATATCTTTGTTGGACACACTGCAATAATCAATATTGTATCTTTGATAACTGATCTGTTAATTCTATATTTAATAGTGTATATAATTGAAAGTCAGGCTATTGTAAATATTATATATTTTAAAATGATATTTAAAAATATTATGTAAATGTTATTTTAATTGAAAATAAAAAAAAATATTTGAGGGGAAAACAAACCTTTAAGGATCCGTGACTCCCCTTGGCTCCAATCTCTGAGGTTCTCTCCAGAGCCAGAAGAGAGACGCTCCGCTTCTAGAGCGTTGGTGCCCCAACCCGCAAGGTTGGAGTCCGTGACCTCATCGAGGTCGATATGGATAAAATGATGAGGTTCATCCGTACTCTGATCCAGATGGGGGTCTTGCCATCCCCCTCTCCCTCAGGAGGGGGGAGCTTGCTTCCTTTTTTTCCAGCCGATATCTCCTTCTCTGATCCGTCCATTGGGTTCAGAGTATTCGGATCAGAAGATGGCTTTAGTCAGGGGGTCGGTGCCAACTGTACTTGCATCCTCGACGCAGACAGCTGCCTGGAGCTTGTCGGATCAGAGCTAATCTTTGAGCCGGAGCTTGGGTGTCTGATCCGAGGGAGTGGAACTTTTTTTTGTTTTTTCATCGGCTCCGTCTTTGTCGGGCCAAGTTCCATCCCTCGGAGCTCCGTCCACCTCGGGCCTGCCTCCGATTATCTTGTCTGACTTGGGGAGACCGGCCTCCTAATTGGTTTCTCAGGAGGTTCACTCTTTCAGCGTTCGACATGGTAGAAAAGGTTCTGCTGGATCGAGATCCCTGACTGCCCACTCGGACTCCACCCAGACCCCCTCTGCTTTTTCTTTGGTCCCCATCATTTTTACCAAACTGACAGCCTGTGCTCGAGGAGCCTCACATGGTTCCCCCTGAGGAACAAATGGCTTGCGAGTTCCCCCTCAAGAGACCCACCGGAGAGGTAACTCGCAAGCATATATGCAAGAGGAGGCACTTTTACCCCCCCCCCCCCCCGAGTCACCTCATCGAGGATACAAACTTGGATGATGAAGGTTCCCCTAGGTTACCTCCTGAGGATGTCTCCTTTGGAGACATCATGGAAATCCTACGCCAACGGGGAGGTTGATCTGCTCCCAAACGTTCCTCTGACAAGTCTATGTTCCTGGCATGGAAGGAGCCAGACACCATGGAACCAATTCCAAAAAGACCCGACAAAATTTTGAGTCCCCACAGACAGGCCAGCATGGCACAAGGGTCCCCCCATAGACACTATGGTGGTAGCAGCAGCTGAAAAGAATAAACTTGCCCAGGCGAGTTCCTCTGTTGGTCGTCCTGACAGAGAGTCAGATGATGGACTGCCTAGGGAAGCGGGTTTATGCTTAAGCTACCTTTTCAATTGGGGCCCTGAACTTACTTGGCCCATGTTACCAGACTCCCAACGTGACCTGGTTGGTAAAGGAACTGGAGGAGTCTTCCCCATAAGTCCATGTCGCAGGAGGACAGGGTCTCCATGAGGATGGCAACTTTGAAAGCAGTCTCCAACACATCCATGCGACTCCTTTCACATGCTACTGAAGGAGCGGCTTAGAACGGTTTGGTCTGGAGTGTCCATGAGGTGCAATGCCTGGCTCGCACTGTCAATTTTCGGAACCTTTCAAGGCGTCCTTTGCCAGAGCCCCTTACGATGGCTCTACTCTTTTTGGTAAGACCGTCAGACAGTAGTCCAGAGTGAGAAGGACGGGAAGTCACTGCCGTCGGGATCCGCTTCTCGAACCCTCAAAGATCCTTTTCCCTGAACCAGAGAGGGCAAAAGATGCGATTCCGGAAGTTGCAGTATTCACAGGACACTCGGGGCTTCCCCCAGAGGCAGAGGGGGACAGAATGGATGCAAGCCCAGAGGCATAGGGGGTTCGAGGAATTTTGGGTCTCTAGAACCGTTCTCTGACAGATCTGGGCAGCAACCCTTAGGGGTGGCCTGACTGCTCTACTCTGGAGGCAGTCTGGGGATTATTGTCCTTGCACCTAGCGGTATGAGAGTCCATAATATCAGACAACTTGGGTGCTCCAGATCATATCCACAGGATACTCTATCCCCTTTGTGGGTCCTCCCAAATCTCCTAAACATCTCCCGGATGTACCACCCACCCAGAGGGAGGCAGCAGCAGCACAGGAAATTTCCAAGCTGCTAGAAAAACGAGCCATCCACAGTCTCCCCAGATTAGTCTGGATTGGGCTTCTACTCCAGGTTCTTTTTGGTGGCAAAGAAAACAGGGGACTTGAGGCCCATTCTAGACCTTTCTACCCTGAACCTGTCAGCTGCCAAAGAGAAGTTCCAATTGGTCACACTACAGTCAATCATGCCGTGCCTACAAGAGTGACGGGATTTACTTGCTATCGCATAAAGATGCACAGAAGCTCCAGGAAGTTCCTCCACTTCCGGCTAAGAGTCTATCATTACCAATTTCGAGCCCTACCCTTTGGTCTCACCACAGCCCCCAGGGTGTTCTCCAAAGTGAAGGTGGCAGCGGCTCACCTGAGGCTTCAGGTCTATCCATACCTGGACGATTGGCTCCTCACTGCTCACATCAGGCATCTACTCTCCCAAACCAGGGATTATTTCCTGATTCTTGTCCTGCGTTTGGGATCACAATCAATTCATCCAAATTACTCCTAGATCCTGTACAGGTGATGGGACTACATTGGTGCCAGGATTGATACTCTGCAGTGCAAAATCTTCCTGACCTCGGAGAGGGTACAAAACCTGAGGATGCATATGTCTCCCAATGGTGAAATCAGTGTTGAGTGCTATAGGCTTGATGGCGGCGACCATAACTCTTCTCATGTGTGCCTGGTTACACATGAGAATTCTACAGTGTACTCTAGCTGTACAATGGTTCCTGCTGGAACTGCCATTGGCATATCCAGTTCAACTCTGTCGAGTCTGTTGGTTGTTCCTCATATGGTGGTTGTATTCTCAGGATATTTTGGAGGGATGACCCTTTGTTCCGGCCCAAGCCACAGTGACTACAGATGCCTCCCAACTCGGGTGTGGGGGGACATTGTTCAGGTAGGGCAGTCCATGGCCTGTGGTCCCCTGTAGAGACCAGCTTGCACACAAATGTCTTGGAGATGAGGGCAGTCTTCTTTGTGTTGCAAGCCTTTCATGCCTTTCTTCCTGTGGGAATGATTGCAATTCAGACATGTCAGTGGTCTGGTATATCAACAGACAGGGAGGGACCAGATCTTGCCCCCTTTGTTGCGAGGCCATGAGTGTGGGAATGGGCGATCACTGATCACTTTCATTGCAGTGCACATTCCAGGACTGTCCAACATCCTAGTGGACTGACCAAGTCAGACTATTCTGATGCCTTATGAGTGGTCTCTGAATCTTTCAGTAGAGGAACAGATCTTTTATGAGTAGGGTCAACCTTGCTGCGATCTCTTCGCATCTCCCTCACATGCGAAGTGCAGCAAGTTTTTATTGCTCTGAACTCCCTGCTGGGGGAGTCCCCCAGGGATGCTCTAGCTCATGCTTGACCTCCTGGTCTTCTGTATGCTTACCCGCCAGTACCTCTTATTCCAAGGTTTCTACAGAAAGCTCGTTGACTTTGGAGCAAAGTGAGCCTCATTGCCCCGTTTTGGCCTCACCAGGTATGGTTTCCCTTCCTTTGGTCTCGCCTTCTGGCTCTGCCTTGGATCCTGGATCCTACACCCTTCGGGGGCACCTCATCTGAATCTGGACAGTTTGAAGCTCACAGCTTGGCTGCTCCAGTTCCTGTGATTGCTAGGACTCCTGGACTATTCTCAGTTAGATCTATTCTGGTGGCTGCTCATAAGTCTTCGACCAGGAAGGATTATCGAAGCAAGTGGAAACATTTTTCCTTTTGGGTATCTCAAAGGAGTTTAGACCCCTTCACTGCTCCTATTTCCACCATTTTTGATTTTCTAGCTGATATATTTCAGCATGGAGCTAGTTCTTCTACGGTCATAAGTTTGGCTGCCATTTCTCCTTTTCATATGGGCGATAATTCTGCCTCTTTAGCCTCCTCCAGACTGTGTAAAGCCTTTATTAAAGGCACCTTTTTGGTAGCCCCCCGGTCAAGGATCCTGTTCCCCGTTGGGGACCTTACTATGGTTTTTCAAGCTTTGGTCACTCCGCCTTTCGAGCCCGCTACAACAGTAGATCTGAAATATTTATCTTGGGAAAACAGCTTTTCTGGTTGCTATTGCCACTGCCAAAAGGGTTTCAGAACTGCAGGCCTTGTCCATCTAAGTTCCTTGTATGACTTTTCATAAAGACAGGGTTTTCCTTCGGACCAATCCATCCTTTCTTCCGAAGGTGGCATCACCAGTCACTATCAATCAGACCATCAATTTGCCTGTGTTCTTTCCTAATTTTACTAACGAGATGGAATACAAACTCCACTTGTTGGAAGTTCATAGCCAGTTACGATTCTATTTACACTCTACAAAAAATTTCCGTAAATCTGAATTGTTTGTATCCTTCTGTAAACCCCCATCTCCAATGTCACTATTGCTAGATGGATTTCTTCATGTATACTTCAGGTCTATAAGGACAGTGGCATGTCTCCTTCGGGTCAGGTGAGTGCTCATTCCACTAAATTGATGGCTACGTCTGCAGCTTTTTGGTCTAGAGTGTCTTTGGATGATATTTGTTCTGCAGCTACTTGATCCTCATCTCATACATTTATTTCTCATGACAAATTGCGTTTGACTTCCAGAAGTAGAGCATCCTTTGGTTCTGCGGTGCTCTGGAATATCCTTCCAAGAGGGCCTCCCAGGAGTTTAGTAGCTGGGGACTCTGTCCCATAGGTTGAAGACCAAATGAAGTAAAATACTTAAGATACAGAAGTTATGTACGCACTATAACGTTCCATCTGAGTAGTTCTACTTCATTTTCAACCGTCCCTCCCTCCTTCCCCCGGTCCTTGGCATATGAACAGCCTACAGCTGCAGTTGTAGGTCACAAGTATTTTTTCAGGTCAGGTTATCAGTATAAGGTTCAGCAAACTCTATCTGGGGGTTGGAAGGTAGTGGAGATGTATTATGGGTAAGGTGAGCTTGGAGCTCAGAGCAGATCCTAGTAAAGTTGCCGGCTTGGATCCGATACGGATCCGGTATCCCACAGGTTGAAGAAAAATGAAGTAGAACTACTCTGATGGAACTTTATAGTGAGTACATATTTTATCAGAGATTTGTTTTCTAACAGACCTCTCGACTGTCTTCATTTTGGAGGAATGTTCTTATTTTCAGCTTAACAGAATGTCCGTTTTTGGAGATGTATTCTTATTTTCAGGCTTTGTTCCTCCTTCGCACGCATTTCTGAATCCCCTTCATTAAATGTGATTTTTGAAGCTGTTTAGTATACCAAAAAATATATGTGACATAGCCCACATACTAGTGGCAATAATTTAAAAGAAAGGGGCACACCTTGCAACTCTTTCTGAAGCAAAAATAAATTACTGTGTGGTAGTATTTTGCAGTATAGTTGGTATACAGATTTTACACTCTTGATGGTGTGTTTACATTTTTTCCATACTTTTTATCACGCTCTGCTTTTTAAGCATATTTGAGTAATATCTCACATCCCTACTTGAGTAATATCTCACATCCCTACTTGAAGTGGGAAGAGTTGTGTGCTGTTTGATATTCAGATTTTGTGCTAATTTAGATATGCAGATTTTTAGATGGACAATTTTCTTCATATTGATCACTGCTGTGGTAGCCTTCGCTATATAGGTTACATCCTGCCAAGGTTATAACAGCCGTCCAGCTTCCAAAGCTTCAGGGCACCTTCCACATGGCTAAACTGTCAAGCAGCATGAGCTGAGCTAAGACTAATTTTGGCTCAAAGCCCTTTAGAGCTTTCCTGTGTTTGTGTGTATGAAAGAAGAGAAAAGAGTTGAGAGGGCTTTGGCTGTTGTGACACAAGGTATATGTGGTAGAAGACTTTTGCACCTTAATTGCTTGCTTGGATGGCCCATTTTACTCTTCTTTGGAACTTATGACCAACAAGGGCTCTGGCAAGATGGTAGTCCGTGTGATACTAATGGTGGTGTGGCTGCAACAGTCTTTGACGGAATATGATGACTTCCTGTTGTATAATTATGCAATTGGGGATTCAGTAAGGTGGACTATTCAGAGTTGACTAGATATTTTGTATTGTAAATGTCTAAGTAGACAGACTGGGAATAAGTATCTACTGGTGTAAAAGATTTAGGAGAAGGGGGTGGTAACGCTATTAGATAAAGCTTGAGAAGTGCAAAAAATGCTAGTTCAAAAAGAGCCAGCAACACTTGAGCTTCTGTTAGAAGTTTTGTAAGGAGAGGCAATGAGAGAGAGAGAGAGCACCTAAATAACCAGCCCAAGAGAGGTGTATTAGAACATTCTGAACCCTTTGTTGGCTGCATGAAACATGAAGTAAGTATGACCAAAAAGGTATAGGTATAGTATCAAGTCTGAATAGGTGGTGTAATGTACTAGGTCAGAAAAATTTCATAGGAGATTGAATGAGTAAGGCTGAAGACGAGCTGCAAGAGGTGAAAAACTGCTCTCAGGTCTTTTTGAGCATGCCATTCTGCTGACAAGTAAAATTTCTTTATTCTTTCCCTGTTGTCTTTCACAGCTCTACCCATATGTATGAGCTGTGTGGTAAGTTGCCCAGGTGTGTTAAGCAGTTTAGAAGAAAGCAGAGCCAATTTGTATGTAGTGGAGTGACTGTCCCCCATGTACAGTAGCTGTTTTATTGCTTTAGAACATCTGTATGTTAGTGGCAACTGTCATGTAACTTTTCACGTGCAGGGATACTTGATTCCTGTATTGTTTAATGTGTGAGAAGAATGCATATGAACTGCTTTGGGTTTGTACTTTTATTGCATGCAACTTTAAATTGCAAGAGAGACCTCAAGAGGCTGCAGGAAGCTTAGTTATTTTAAGTTTTGGTACAAAATATTGTGCAGAATTTGAGGTTGAGGTTACCTTCCTGAATTTTGTGATGTAAAACTGTACTTAAGATGCAAAGGACTTGACTGATAGCTGCTGAAGGTCCCTGTAATATTTTGGACTTGTCTTTTTTTAAATACAGAATATGGATAATTACTGTTTTTTCAGACTTTGTGCCATTTGGTAGCCCATGGGTCAAATAATGGCTAGTGATCCAACATACAAGTGGGAGGGGAATATCATCCCTGTCTTAAGCGCAGTAACATTATTCAAGTTTTTTTTTTATTCTTAGTTGATGGCTCATTGTGAAGTTTTTGTATATAAACTAAAAAAAAGTCTACTGGTTGATGTTCGTGTTTCACTGTTGCAGTCCTCACATTTGGGTTATCTGCTTGCAGTAGCCCTCAGTCGGCCTGATTATCAAAAGTCGTGGGTCCTGCGTTGGTTTCTCTCATCTTCTGTGACGTCAGGGGTATAAAGCATGCAGCCGAAGCCATTACATCAGTCTTTCTTGCAGTGCGGTGCCCAAAGCAGAAGTAGTTCAGAAGTGCCGGTTGTCCAACTCCTGAAATTTTCGTTTTCGAGTTTCGGAACCAAAGTCTTCAAATAAAACTAAGTACCCCATTGGGGAAGCTCTTTTTCTTGCTGTGAACCGATGTCAGTAAAAGTCAATAATTGTATTTCTTGTGGAAAGCAAATACCTCAAAGATTTTCATTCGTACTGTATATCTTCCCTTGGACCTGACCACGACGTACCTCCGCTGTTGGTTTTGTGCCTTATTTAAACCACGAACTGTTCGTCATCTGTATATTTTCACTTCTAAATATTTTGGTACTCTGTTCAGTTATCCAGATATGTCTTCGGTAAACCACCCGACTACTGACCTTTCGAAAAAACACAAAGATAAAGACAGACAAGCCGCCTAGATCCAGAACTGCTGACGACGCTTCTCCTAAGCTAGTCGCCAGTACTCGGTGAGGTGCTTTCGCAGCCCTTGATACCTGCTACTTCAGATTCGCAGGCCTCTACTGAGAGCCATTCTGAGTCCTGTATGCAGCGAGATGCTTCAACTGTGGAACCTGCGGATGTCTCTACCTTGGATGGGTCTGGAGCTGCTGTGCAGGCACCAGCTCCTGAATGTGTATTCAGCCCTACTGACTTGCATATTAAACCAGTGCCATCTTCAAGGCCTAAAACTTGAACCATGCCTAGGAAACAGATGCCCAGACCGCATGGTCAGGCCTCCATGCCTAAAATCAAATAAGAATGGCTGAAGACCTTATTACTTTAATCAGGGGAAGCCAACTTTCCCCCTCTAAGAGACCTAGGACTGAATTTGCTTATGATACTTCTGACCAGGATTCTGAAATTTCTGTTTTCTCTGATGACCAGGATTTACCTTTATCTACCTATGAGGATTATGATGCAGATGACTCTATTCCCTCTGCTTTTCCCCCAGAGGATTTTTCTTTTGGTGAAACCTTGCATACTCTTAGGGAGCATTTTCACTGGGAAAGCCAGGATTACTCTGATTCTAAAAAGAGGCTTAGATTTCTTACTCCTGCCCAACATGGGCCTTTAGCTATCCCTCCTGTGCTGGACATTGTTGATGCCTTTTCGGAATCTAGCTTGTCCCCTGACTCTTTACCTCCTGTCCCCAGAAAACCAGATGGATTTTACAGAGTTCCTGATTCTCACAAGTTCCTTTTTTTAAAAAATTTTACTGCAGATCCTGAGACCATTTCACAGGGACCCAAGGGCATTAAGGCTATTACTGCCAAAAATCCTACTCCCTCTGATAGATTTCAGGGCCCTGGATAAATGGGGTAAGAAGGGTATACACCTCTGCAACCTTGGCCATTAGAGCCTTAAATTGACAGTTTCATATGTTAAGGTATCAACAGCGTATTACTGGATTGCTTAAACAGAAAATGATGTTGATCCCCGATTGTGCTGAAAATAAGGATTTACAGGATTTTAAGCATTCTGCTGAACAGGTTGGAAAACATACTTTGCAATGTGGTTTTGATTCACTAGAAGCATCTTGCCGGGCTGCTGTCACCGTGTCTGTACTTAAAGACATGCTTGGCTTAAGGAGCAATCTTTGCCTGTTCATGTTAAAACTAAATTGCTGGATGTTCCCTTAAATCGGGACCACCTGTTTGACAACAAAACAGAAGAAGTTCTTAAGATGGAGGAAAAAGCTAAATCTATGCAAACTGTTAAAGATTTCTTACAAGTGCAGCCTCCAAGATTTAGTAGGCATTGGCCCTCAAATATTGGTCCTTTCCTGCCTCTTCCAGGCCTTCTCAGTTCAAACCCAGAACCAGCAGAACACCCAGGCTTCAGTCCCAGGGTATGCACAGGACTAAGCAGTGGGGGGGGCTCCCACTTCCAAATCAGGGGGTAGGAAGACTCCCCCCCCCCCCCCATGGTAAACTGTCTCTGACTTAACTTTAAAACTTCCAAGCACTTTTCCCTAAAGGAGCAGTCAGTTGAGAGATTGTCCTGCAAGCAAAAAACTGGGAACTCATTACCCAGGACAAATGGGTTTTAAACTGTTTCCCAAGGATACAGATTTCACTTCCACACGTTATCAACCCCAAACGGTTGGCCATATCTACCCCCAAATCAGTGGGCAGAGGCTAAAAAGCAAGTTCTCTCTCTTGCTGTCTCTCTCAAGATTAAAGGCTATTCAGACTGTACCAGAAGAGGAAAAGGGACAAGGTTTCTACTCTATTTTCCTGATACCCAGAAAAGACAATTTGTGGCGTCCTATCCTAGACCTGTCTATCCTAAACACCTTTTTGGTGATTCCAAAATTCAAGATGCTAACTCTTCACCAGTTGCTTCCCATGATGGGCAAAGATGCCTGGTTAGCAGCGCTGGATTTAAAGGAAGCCTACCTGCACATCCCAATCAGGGAATCTTGCAGAAAATACCTATGCTTCAAAGCAGGCTGCATGCACTCTTAGTTCACTGCACTGCCCTTTGTATCATCTACTGCGCCCAGGGTATTCACAAAGTGCCTAGCTCCAGTCATTGCATTTTGCAGGCAAAGAAATATTCAAGTATACCCATACCTGGACGATTGTCTACTTCAGGCAGAAAGCCAGGACATGCTTCTGAATCATCTGGCATTTGTACAAAATGTGTTAACTTGTCTGGGGTACACCATGAACGAAAGGAAATCACATCTGGTACCTTGTCAACAAATTATATTTCTGGGAGCAAGCTATAACGCAGCTTACCAGATGGCTTTCCTCACGCCAGAGAGAAATTCATTTGACGACTTACTTCAATCTAGAGGCCACAAAAAAAAAAAAAAAAAAAAACCCTGCTATCTGCAAGGCAAATACTGCAAGCCTTGGGGTTCATGGCCTTGGGTATTCTACTAATTCCATATGCAAAACTGCATATGAGGAAACTACAGTGGTGTCTAAAAAGCCTATGGTGTTGACATTCTCGGGATCTAGAAGCAATGATTCCTATCCTACCTTGCCTTCTGTTAGAATTCCTTTGGTGGGCAGAGGCCTGCCACCAAAACAAGGGACTACTGTTCACTCTGCCCCTTGCTGCCCAAACCCTAACAGACTCATCAGACTATGCATGGGAGGCTCACCTGGCAGGGAAGTGCATTCAGGGCAAATGGAACCCAAGTCAAATGCATCTGCATATCAATCAAAGAAATGTTCGCTGTACAGAATGCTCTGACAGCCTTCAAGGACCACATTCTTCCAGGACAATTAATGGTGAAGATATACAGCACCACTGTTATCTGGTACATTAAATAAGCAGGAGTTACCCATTCTTACCCCCTCTGCAGACTAGCCATGGCTCTGTGGAACACCGCCTTGAGCTACCAAATGCATCTACAGGCTCAATTCCTGCCAGGAAATCTAAATACACTGGCAGATGAACTAAGCAGAAATTTCATGGACCCACACGAGTGGAAACAGGAACCAAAGACTTTCAGCATGTTTATCAGCAAATGGGTGAGCCCAGATACAGACCAGTTTGCCTCCCCCCAGAACTACCAGTTGGACAGATTCTGCACAAGGACTCCCCACAAGCTTGGAAAGTGGATGCTCTGTCCTTCAGCTGGAAAAAATCTGTCAGTTTATGCCTTTCCTCCTCTGCCTCTCCTCTCCAAAGTACTACTAAAGATCCAGTAGGGCAAACCAAGGATGATACTAATTGAACCAGACTGTCCACACCAACACTGGTACCGCCTCTTGTGCAGTGTCACTACTAGCCCCATGGCACCTGCTTCAGACCCCTACCCTGCTGTCACAGGAGAGCCAGATTCTGCACCTCCAGCTTCAAACCCTAAACCTGGCAGCCTGGCTAATTATCTAATCTCTCCGTTACCATCCCTCAGCAAACAAGTGTTGGATGTCATTTTGGAGGCAAGGAGGCCTAGTACTAGAAAATCTTATGTTGAAAAATGGAAAAGATTCTGTGCCTGGAACCAAACTCAAGGGATGGCCACAGCATTGCCATTTTACCTCAGATTCTTCGGTATTTAAATGAGATGCTTCACAAGGGCCTTTCCTTTTCCTCCATCAAAATTCACACCTCCACCATTTCAGCTCATTACAGCACAGAACCCACCCCTTTTTTTTTTTTTTTTTTTTTTCTCACCCACTGCTCTGGCAATTCCTCAGAGGGGCCAAGAACTTAAGACCACCCAGGAGAGCCCCAACTCCAGCCTGGGACCTTAACTTTTGTATTGGAAAAACTCGCTCTTCCTCCTTTTGAACCAGCTGCAACTGCAGAGTTATTCCTTTCTTGGAAAACGGCTTTCCTTTTAGCAATCACTTCAGCAAGAAGAGTATCTGAATTATAAGCCCTTATGGCAGAGGAGCCTTTCATCATCTGTCATGTGGACAGGGTGTCCCTCAGGACCAACCCCACTTTCATGCCCAAGGTGGTATCCAGTGTGGCTCTTTAATCAGTCCATTCATTTGCCAACCTTCTTTTCTAATCCACAGAACAAAGGGTGAACAGATACTGCACTCCTTAGATGTGCACAGACGACTTAGATTTTACTTGGACAGGACTAAACCTCAGTGGAAATCTGAACTGCTGGTGGCATTTGCTGCAGGGGCAGAGGGGAAGGGTATTTCAAAGCAAACCATTTCTAAGTGGATAGGCCATAGCATTTATTTCTGCTATAAGCACCATGGAAAACCTATCCCACAGGGGATTAGACCCCCATTCAACCAGGGCTGCATTTACCTCTGTTCTCAGAGGTGTCCCTACCATAGACATCCTAGAAGCTGCTACCTGGAGTTCTGTATATACTTTCACCAAGCATTACCATTTGCCAATTTTCTCTAAATCCAGAGCTGGCTTTGCCACTGTAGTCTTGCAGGGCATTATAGCTGGTCCTAGTGCTATCTAAATTCCTCTTGCCATCCTTAGCCTTGGGAATCTACCCAAATGTAATGAATGCAACAGTGAATATACTCTAACATCTACATTTATGGTAAGTGTACACAACTGTACTTTGTCTGATTGGGGATTAACTAGAACTATTAATTTTATTGTGTTCAGATAAAAATATTTAACCTAACTTATTGGCAGGTTCAGTTTTAAGTTTGGGTTAATTGTTTTCAAATTTATAGGTAAATGGTGCATGAGGAGGAGTAAGTAGTTGTGTGTCCATTATGTAATATGGGGTTAGTTTTCATGTAATATGTTAAGTCACTTGTAGTACCACTGCTTCTCTGAGGCCATGGGGATGGAATGTGGATTTCCAGAAATGTTTTGCCTGTGGGTTTAGTGGGGTCTCCTTAAAGGTTCTTCCAAAAGTAATAATGATGAGGTGGGTGTGATGACTACAGATGAGAAATTTTAGTGAATTTTGTTAGAGGTGGTACAGCGGTTAGCATTGTCACCTCACAGCAAGAGGTTCTCCGGTTCAGTTCTCTGCCGGAGTGCCTTCTGTGCAGAATCCGCATGTCCTCCCTGAGGTCGTGTGGGTTTCCTCTGGGTGTTCCTGTTTCCTCCCATGTTCCAAAGTCCTGTAGTAGGTGAATTGGACACTCTAAATTGGCAGTAGGTGCGAGTGTGTGTGCCGGTGAGTGGTACAGATGAAATGCCGTGGCAGGGCTAGCCATCTGGGGGTGTAAACCTTGGCTCGAGATGGTTGTCACTGTTGAAGTGACACACTGACCCAATGTACAAAATGGAAAAAAGGAGTTGAGAATGGATGGATGCATGTAGGACCAAGCGGTAATGTATGGAAGAGGGAGATAGAGATGAGATTATTGGGTGTGGCAGTGGTTGCCTACCGTGTAGATCAGTTGTTGGCTAGAGAAGCCATTTAAGTTGGGATCTGGGATAGTTACTTATGGCTGGAGATAAATGGAGTAGCCATACTTTTTGATAGGAAGCCAAGTTGGAGATGTCAAGTGGACAAGGTAAGCAAGATGGACAGAAAAACAGGTAGATTTGGTAAAAGGAGGTCCAGCTTCTGTAACATCAGGACTAAAGCTTAGCAGCAGGCATCAGATGCATTTGTTTTTATTTAAAATATTTCCTGGCTGCCAATCATCTTACCCATAATACACTTTGGTATCCAACTCTGCAGATCTTCATTGATATGTGCAGATTTTATTCATACGAAACAGTCCCAGGCTGCATTTAAGTTTCGTGTTTTGGTTTTAGAGAATGTTTTGAGAAAGACGTTAAACAAAAAAAAAAATTCAGTGCAGTGTTGTAGACATTCTACCCACTCATCATCAACAGAGTAAATATTGATAACGCTCCCATTAACAGATTGGTCAATACTTTGAGCTTGAATGTCAGAGGTAGCGGGATTAGATGCTCTGAACCATTGAGCTGCTGCTCACAGTCTAATGCATGTAAGGCTACTCTGCAATCATCCTGGGTTTTCTCTCCATTCGTGAGCATCCTGAGGGATGCTGCCAAGACCTTCAGGAGAATTTTGATGTAGTGAAGTCCTTTTTCCCTATGAAGTTCAACTGCATCTTTCATCCCTTGAAAGTGGGATTTGTTGTCTGAAGCACTCGCTTAATACTCTGACATTAATTCCCCAGTTGTCCATCCCCGGAAGAGAGCAGTGTACAAACTAGCAATGTGGGTTTGTTTTCTTTGCATTTACATTAGAAATGCTAAACTACTTGTTGCAAATAATTGAGTTTTGAACACACTGTTGAAATGCACCAGACTGTTGAGCAGCTCCGAAAGACTGGTTTCTTTGGGTTTTTCAGATGCATTGTAAATAAGTGTCATGGTGTTCATTTTGTGTAATTCTGCAAAAAATACAGCTGTAGCCACAGGTTTTGCATTGCTGTGTGCCAGCACACATGGTTTTGTAAAAGGACCCCTGCATATTTGGACTCAACATCAAGGCACACATTAAGAATATGGAAGAGAAGAGAAAAACTCTTGTGTTCTAGTTGCATCTGTGCTCCTTTTCTAGGCTTGGAGAAGCCAGTACTAGATGTGGTTGTGGCACAGCGCATATTAAAATAAAAGTTTGCAACCTTAATTTCGGAGGCAACATAGTAACCATGCTAACAATCGGCAATATTTTTGTTGCTATGGCTCCCCTCACAGAGAGCAATAGCAGTCAGAAGCCTTTGGCTACCCTCATCCTCCACCTGTCAACATGGAATTCCATCACCACCGATAGATATATCTGGTCTCTTAAATCCAAGAAAAAGTTTAAAAAAAAAAAAAAAAAGTCAGGACCTTGGGTCAGTTTTAGAAGTAACCTGTCACTTATTTACTTGGTTAACCAAATAGGTAGGCTATTTTTTTAAGACTCTCTTCAGCAATGACCCAGGCTCTGTGACAATATGTACAAAAAAAAAAACTATTCAGAGTATATTTCTGTAAAAGAAGAAATTTCTGTTTTTATTATTGGTGAGCAAGTGAACCCGTGTGCAGTAACCAATTAGTAAATGGCAAGCTCTGGCACAGAGGAAAGAAGCCCCGACTGTGACCCAGGTGACTTGAGATTGAATAGTGGCCCGAGTGTGTGCTGGAACTTGCGTGGAGGAAGAGAGGGATGCAGCTTTGCTGACGTCCCTGTCTTCAGGCTGGGGAGAGGAGAGGTGTGACTTGTGTTAGGGTGCTCATTCCTGCTATAGTATCCCTGTTGGAGACCAGAAATCCAATGGAGATGCAGGCTTCAGAGAGACATTGCAATCTTTAGGGGTTATGACATCTTTGGAAACCAGACGGTTCCTCATTGGTGCCTGTTTTACTCTGAGCCTTGAAACTATTAGAGCCATGCACAGATAGGTTAGACATTTAAAGCCACTAATCTTCTGGTCTCAGATGGATGATGGTACTGATGTTCTTCGTGTTTCACTGTTGCAGTCATTACGTTTGGGTAATCTGCTGGCAGGTTGCCCTCAGTCAACCTGAATAACAAAGGCTTGGGTCCTGTGTCGGTTGCTGTCACCTCTTCCATGACGTCAGGGGTATAAAACATGCAGCCGACATTTTATTCAGTCTTTCTTGCAGTGCGGTGCCCAAAGCAGAAGCAGTTCGCAAGTGCCGGTCGGCCAACTCCTGAAATTTTCGCATTCGAGTTTCAGAGCAGAAGTCTTCAACTAAAGCCAAGTACCCTGTTGGGGAAACCTTTTCTTGCTCCTTATCGATGTCAGTAAAAGTTAATAATTGCATTACTTATGGGAAGCAAATACCTCATAAGGATTTTCATTTGTACTGTATTCCTTGCCTAGGCCCAGATCATAACGTGCCTTGCTGTCGGTTTTGTGCTAGATTTAACCAACGCACTATTAAGCGTCTGTATATTTTTGCTTCAAAATATTTTGGATCCAGATTTAATTACCCTGAAATGTAGTCGGTTAGCAATTGGACTACCGGAGTTCACAAAAAATGCAAAGAAAAAGACAGACCGTCTAGATCCAAAACAGACTAAGCTTCTCCTAAGCCAGTCACTGGTTCTCCAGTACACAGTGAGGTGCTTTCGCAGCCCCTGATTCCCGCTACTTTTGAGTTGCAGGCCTCTACCGAGACCCATGTGGAGTCCAGTATGCCGCGAGTTTCTCAGAGTATTGAACCCGTGGATGCCTCTCCCGTGGATGGGTCCGGAGACGCTGAGCAGGCACAGGCTTCTGAGGGTGTTTTCAGGCCTCACCATTTCTATATAAAACAGACACCAGCTTCAAAAACAAGATTAAAACCAGATTAAAAACATCATCTAAGTCTAAAAAGAAATGACGCATGAGTCATGTGCTCAGGCCCCTATGCCTAAAAAGCAGATGATCAAAATGGCTGAGGACTTAATTACATTGATCAGGGGTTCCCAACCCAACCCCCCCCCCCCACCCACCCCAGAGGCCTAAGCAAGACACTGATTATGAATCTTCAGATCAGGTTTCCAATTCTTCTGATTCCACTTCTGATCAGGGATTTTCTGTTCCACCCTATGAGGATTCGGATGCAGAAGAATCCATCCCGTTTGCATCTCCTTCTGAGGATTATTCTTTTGGAGAAACCTTGCATACTTTAAGGGAACATTTTCATTAGGAAAGTTAGGATTTCTCTGACTCAAAAAAGAGGCTTGGGGATTTTCATCTTCTTCCTCAGCATAGGCCTTTGGCAATACCTCCTGTATTAGATATTGTTGATGTGTTTTTGGAATCTAGCATGGCTCCTGATTCCCTACCTCCGGCTCCTAGTACGCCAGACAGATATTACAGGGTTCCTGACTCTCGCAAATTTCTATTCAAAAATCCTGCTGCTGATCTTGAGACAAACTCACAGGGTCCCAAAAGTGTGAAGGCCTCTACAGCCAAGAATCCTACCCCCTCTGATAGAGATTGCAGGGCGCTGGATAGATGGGGAAAGGTGGTTTATACGTCTGCAACCTTTGCAATTAGGGCCTTTAAACTGCCAGTTTCATACGCTTAAATATCAACAGCATGTTATGGACTTATTGAAACAGAAAAATGATGTTGATTTCTGATTGTTTGGAAATAAAGAATTACAGGAATTATTGCATGCAGCAGAGCAGGTTAGAAAGCATACTTTGCAATGTGGTTTTCAATCCTTGGAGGCCTCTTGCAGGGCCGCAGTTTCTGGATCTGTGATTAGAAGGCATGCCTGGCTCAAAGAGCAAAATCTGCCTGATAATGTTGAAGCTAAATTGTTGGATGCCCCTTTACAGCATGATACTCTGTTTGATAATAAGGCAGAAGAGGTTTTAAAGAAAATGGAAGACAAAGCTAAATCTATGCAAACTGTAAAATATTTCTTACAAGTGCAGCCACCCAGGTTAAGTAGGCACTGGCCTACTAAAAACCTTTCCTGTGTCCAACAGAGCCTCTCAAGGCAAATCCAGATGCTCAAATGGCTCTAGATACCAGTCGCAGGGTTCTTACAGGTCAAAGGAATGGGGTGCTTCCACCTCCAAATCTGGAGGAAACAAAGCACAACCCTACAGTAAGCAGTCTCAATGACTTCCCTCTACCTTCACCAGACACTTGTCTTTTGGCAGCCCCTTTGGGGGGAAAATTAGCACTTCATGCTCAAAATTGGCAGTTAATAACACAAGGCAAGTGGATATTAAACATAGTATCCCAGGGGTACAGATTTAATTTCCATACTTTGCCAATTCCAAACAGTTGGCCAGATCTGCCACAAAATCAATGGGCAGAGGCTCGGAAACAAGTTACGTCCCTCATGGATATATGGGGGCTATTCAACCAGTACCAGAACAGGAAAAAGGACAAGCTTTTTATTAAAGACTTTTCCTGGTACCCTGAAAAGACTACGCCTGGTGTCCAATGCTGGACTTATCGATTTTAAACACGTTCCTGGACATTCCAAAATTCAAAATGCTAACTTTACATAACTACTGCTTATGCTGGGTTGGAATGCTTGGTTAGTGACTCTAGACTTAAAAAGGCATACCTGCATATCCCGATAAGGGAATCGTGCAGAAGATCTGCTGCAAGGCAGGTTTTTTGCATTACCAATTCTCTGCACCACCCTTTGGCTTAACTACTGTGCCCAGGGTCTTTACAAAGTGCCTGGCACCAGTAATTGATTTTGCAAGCAAGCATACAAATTTATCCTTACCTAGACTATTGTCTCATTCAAGCAGAGAACAAGGACATTCTTCTTTTACATCTGGCGTTTGTAAAAAAAGGCTACTAACATGCCTAGGGTACACAATAAACTAAAAAATCCTAACTGGTAACCTCTCAAATTACATTTCTCGGTGCAAGCTTGAATACAACTGCCCAGATGGCTTACCTTAAGCCAGACAAACAAAGGCAATTGACAGCATACTTAAAACAGATGGCAACAAAAACCCAGTTATCTGC
The DNA here is from genome assembly GCF_019279795.1 of Protopterus annectens. Classification (NCBI taxonomy): domain Eukaryota; kingdom Metazoa; phylum Chordata; order Ceratodontiformes; family Protopteridae; genus Protopterus; species Protopterus annectens. The sequence goes on along the minus strand of NC_056750.1, from coordinate 435,539,404 downwards.
AAGACAAATTCTGCTGGCTCTGGGGTTCATGGCATCCTGCATTCTACTTGTGCCATATACAAGACTGCATATGAGGAAACTTCAGTGGTACCTACGGAGTCCACATTGTCACAGTCTGGAAACAATGATTCTTCTCATTCCCTGCCTACAACAGGAGTTTCTTTGGTGGGCAGAGATGTCACCAAAACAAGGGACTGTCATTCACTCTACCACCTACCACTCAAACCCTAACTACAGACCCATCAGATTATGCTTGGGGGGGCACCTGGTGGGGGAGATGCATTCAGGGCATATGGAGCGCAAAACAAATGCATCTGCATATCAACCAGAAATAGATGCTAGCTGTTCAGAATGCTCTGACAGCCTGCAAGGACTTAATGCATCCAGGACAACTACTGATAAAGACGGACAACACCATGGTTATGTGGTATATAAACAAGCAGGGGGTTGCACATTCCTACCTCCTTTGCAGACTAGCCATGGCACTGTGGAACACAGCTTTGACTTGCCAAGTAAATCTTCAAGCTCAATTCCTGCCAGGAAAACAAAATTCTCTGGCGGACGACCTAAGCAGAAATCTTATGGACCCGCACGAGTGGAAACTGGATCCACAAATCTTCAGCATGGTAACACAAAAATGGGGGAGCCCAGACATAGATCTGT